>NW_024609807.1:527500-555000 GCF_018296145.1 Oncorhynchus tshawytscha
CTCTCTTACATACCCATGCCATTTATCAACCTCCCAGCTCCAGGTACTGAAGCCACCTTTCACAGCCAGATAAGAAAAGTTGACAATACAAATTAAACACTGTTTTATTCACCCCTCATTTTTTTGTGGAAAGTGGAAATAATTTATCCGGTTTACTGTTAAACGTTGACAGTTTCCAGTAATATACCTTCCCTTTGCAAAGCTATTCAGGAAACATCGCTCTGTGCTGGAAAATCTGAATGGCCACAGTGTGTTCTCTGGAAAAACTGTTGCTGTTGTGTTCTGTATGTTGTGTTGTGTTCTGTATGTTGTGTTGTGTTCTGTCTGTTGTGTTGTGTTCTGTTGTGTTGTGTTCTGTCTGTTCTGTTGTGTTGTGTTGTGTTCTTTCTGTCTGTTCAGTTGTGTTCTTTCTGTTGTGTTGTGTTGTGTCTGTTGTGTTGTGTTGTGTTCTGTCTGTTCAGTTGTGTTGTGTTCTTTCTGTTGTGTTGTGTTGTGTCTGTTGTGTTGTGTTGTGTTCTGTCTGTTCAGTTGTGTTCTTTCTGTTGTGTTGTGTTGTGTTCTGTCTGTTGTGTTGTGTTCTGTCTGTTCTGTTGTGTTGTGTTCTTTCTGTTGTGTTGTGTTCTGTCTGTTGTGTTGTGTTCTGTTGTGTTGTGTTCTTTCTATTGTGTTGTGTTCTGTTGTGTTGTGTTCTTTCTATTGTGTTGTGTTCTTTCTGTTGTGTTGTGTTCTGTCTGTTGTGTTGTGTTCTTTCTATTGTGTTGTGTTCTGTTGTGTTGTGTTCTTTCTATTGTGTTGTGTTCTTTGTGTTGTGTTGTGTTGTGTTGTGTTGTGTTCTGTTGTGTTGTGTTGTGTTCTGTCTGTTGTGTTGTGTTGTTGTGTTCTGTCTGTTCTGTTGTGTTGTGTTGTGTTCTGTCTGTTCTATTGTATTGTGTTCTGTTGTTTTGCGTTGTGTCTGTTCTGTTGTGTTATTTTGTGTTCTGTCTGTTGTGTTGTGTTCTTTCTGTTATGTTGTCTTCTGTCTGTTCTGTTGTGTTGTGTTCTGTCTGTTGTGTTGTTCTGTTGTGTTGTGTTCTGTCTGTTATGTTGTGTTCTCTCTGTTGTGTTGTATTGTGTTCTGTCTGTTGTGTTGTGTTGTGTTCTGTCTGTTGTGTTGTGTTCTTTCTGTTCTGTTGTGTTCTGTCTGTTATGTTTTGTTCTGTTGTGTTGTGTTCTGTTCTGTTGTTGTGTTGTGTTCTGTCTGTTCTGTTGTATTGTGTTCTGTCTGTTATGTTTTGTTCTGTTGTATTGTGTTCTGTCTGTTGTGTTGTGTTGTGTTCTGTCTGTTGTGTTGTGTTCTGTCTGTTGTGTTGTGTTCTTTCTGTTCTGTTGTGTTTTGTCTGTTGTGTTGTGTTCTGTTGTGTTCTGTTCTGTTCTGTCTGTTGTGTTGTGTTCTATTGTGTTCTGTTGTGTTGTGTTCTTTCTGTTGTGTTGTGTTGTTCTGTTCTGTTCTGTTGTGTTGTGTTCTGTTCTGTTGTGTTGTGTTGTGTTCTGTTGTGTTCTGTTGTGTTGTGTTCTGTTGTGTTGTGTTCTGTCTGTTGTGTTGTGTGTGTTCTGTTCTGTTGTGTTGTGTTCTGTTGTGTTGTGTTCTGTTCTGTTGTGTTCTGTTGTGTTCTGTTGTGTTGTGTTCTGTTGTGTTGTTCTGTTGTGTTCTTCTGTTGTGTTGTGTTGTGTTCTGTTCTGTTGTGTTCTGTCTGTTGTGTGTGTTCTGTTGTGTTTGTTCTGTTGTGTTTGTTCTTTCTGTTGTGTTCTGTCTGTTCTGTTGTGTTGTGTTCTGTTCTGTTGTGTTGTGTTCTGTCTGTGTTGTGTTCTGTGTGTGTTGTGTTCTGTTGTGTTCTGTCTGTTGTGTTGTGTTTTGTCTGTTCTGTTGTGTTGTGTTCTTTCTGTTGTGTTGTGTTCTGTTGTGTTCTGTTGTTCTGTTGTGTTGTGTTCTGTTCTGTTGTGTTGTGTTCTTTCTGTTGTGTTGTGTTCTATTGTGTTGTGTTCTTTCTGTTGTGTTGTGTTCTTTCTGTTGTGTTGTGTTGTTGTGTTCTGTCTGTTCTGTTGTGTTGTGTTGTGTTCTGTCTGTTCTATTGTATTGTGTTCTGTTGTTTTGCGTTGTGTCTGTTCTGTTGTGTTGTTTTGTGTTCTGTCTGTTGTGTTGTGTTCTTTCTGTTGTGTTGTGTTCTTTCTGTTGTGTTGTGTTCTTTCTGTTGTGTTGTGTTCTGTTGTGTTGTGTTCGTTCTGTTGTGTTGTGTTGTGTTGTGTTCTGTTGTGTTCTTTCTGTTGTGTTGTGTTCTGTTGTGTTGTGTTCTTTCTGTTGTATTGTGTTGTGTTGTATTGTGTTGTGTTCTATTGTGTTGTGTTGTATTGTGTTGTGTTGTGTTGTGTTGTATTGTGTTGTGTTGTATTGTGTTGTGTTGTATTGTGTTGTGTTGTGTTGTGTTGTGTTGTGTTGTATTGTGTTGTGTTCTATTGTGTTGTGTTGTATTTGTTCGTTCTACGTTGAACACATGCTCTTCTGGCTTTGTTTGTCCTGTGTGTGCGTGTGTGCGTGTGTGCGTGTGTGTGTGTGTGCGTGTGTGTGTGTGTGTGTGTGTGTGTGTGTGTGTGTGTGTGCGTGTGTGCGTGTGCGTGTGTGTGTGTGTGTGTGCGTGTGTGTGTGTGTGTGTGTGCGTGTGTGCGTGTGTGTGTGTGCGTGCGTGTGTGTGCGTGTGTGTGCGTGTGTGCGTGTGTGTGCGTGTGTGTGTGTGTGCGTGCGTGTGTGTGCGTGTGTGCGCGTGTGTGTGTGTGTGTGCGTGTGTGTGTGTGTGTGTGTGTGTGTGCGTGCGTGTGTGTGTGTGTGTCACTCAAGCAAGATCTTATGTGTGTGTTTTCTGCTGACTCACAATGCTCCCTCTCCGTCCCTCATCCGTTCCCCCTCCCTTCCCTTCCCCTCTCTCTCTCTCTCTCCCTCATCCATTCCCCCTCCCTCTCTCTTCTCCTCCTCTCCTTCCTTCCCTCCCTCTCTCTCCTTCCTCCTCTCCTTCCTCCCCTCCCTCTCTCTTCTCCTCCCCTCCTTCCCTCCCTCTCTCTCCTTCCTCCTCTCCTTCCTTCCCTCCCTCTCTCTCCTTCCTCCTCTCCTTCCTCCCCTCCCCCTCTCTCTTCTCCTCCCCTCCTTCCCTCCCTCTCTCTCCTTCCTCCCCTCCTTCCTCCCCTCCCTCTCTCTTCTCCTCCCCTCCTTCCCTCCCTCTCTCTCCTTCCTCCTCTCCTTCCTCCCCTCCCTCTCTCTTCTCCTCCCCTCCTTCCCTCCCTCTCTCTCCTTCCTCCTCTCCTTCCTCCCCTCCCTCTCTCTTCTCCTCCCCTCCTTCCCTCCCTCTCTCTCCTTCCTCCCCTCCTTCCTCCCCTCCCTCTCTCTTCTCCCCCTCCTTCCCTCCCTCTCTCTCCTTCCTCCCCTCCTTCCTCCCCTCCCTCTCTCTTCTCCTCCCCTCCTTCCCTCCCTCTCTCTCCTTCCTCCTCTCCTTCCTTCCCTCCCTCTCTCTTCTCCTCCCTCCCGTTTGCTTTCCCCCTCCATTCACCCCCCCTCCTCCTTCCCTTCCTCCCTCCTTTCCTCTCTCTCCCTCTGTTCAGATTGAGAATCTACAGGAGCAGCTGAGAGACAAGGAGAAACAGATGAGTAGTCTGAAGGACAGAGTCAGGTCTCTCCAGACAGACACCTCCAACACTGACACAGCTCTCACCACCCTGGAGGAAGCACTGGCTGAGAAGGTATATATTATAGAAACACACACACGCACATGAGCTTTGGGGCTCCCGAGTGGCACAGCGGTCTAAGGCACTGCATCTCAGTGTTAGAGGCGTCACTACAGACACTGGTTTGATCCCGGGCTGTATCACAACCGGCCGTGATTGGGAGTCCCATAGGGTGGCGCACAATTGGCCCAGCTTCGTCCAGGTTAGGGAGGGTTTGGGCGGGATAGGCCATCCAGGTTAGGGAGGGTTTGGGCGGGATAGGCCATCCAGGTAGGGAGGGTTTGGGCAGGATAGGACGTCCAGGTAGGGAGGGTTTGGGAGGGATAGGACGTCCAGGTTAGGGAGGGTTTGGGCGGGATAAGACGTCCAGGTAGGGAGGGTTTGGCCGTCATTGTAAAATTAGAATTTGTGGAATTTATGAAAATAAAAGCTGTGGTTTAGTTGTGAGAATGATGCTATAATACACAGCAGTATTACACTACTACACTACATCACTACACCACTACTACACCACTACGTCACTACACCACTACTACACCACTACGTCACTATACCACTACTACACTACACTACCACACTACTACACCACTACGTCACTACACCACTACTACACTACACTACCACACTACTACAATAACTACCACACTACTACACTACATCACTACACCACTACTACACCACTACTACACTACACCACTACTACACTACACTACCACACTACTACAATAACTACCACACTACTACACCACTACATCACTATACCACTACACTACTACACTACCACAATACACTACCACGCTACTACACTACTACACTACCACACTACTACACCACTACACTACCACACCACTACACTACTACACTACCACACTACTACACTACTACACTATTACACTACCAAACTACTACACTATTACACTACTACACGACTACACAGCTACACTACTACACTACCACACTACTACACTACACTACTACACTACCACTTCTACACTTCCACTTCTACACTACTACACCACACGACTACACAGCTACACTACACTACTACACTACTACACTACCACACTACTACACCACTACACCACACCACTACACGACCACACCACTACACTACTACACTACCACACTACCACACTATTACACTACCACACTACTACACTATTACACGACTACACTACCACTTCTACACTTCCACTTCTACACTACTACACTACACTACTACACCACACAACTACACCACTACACTACTACACTACTACACTACACTACTACACCACCACTACACTACTACACCACCACTACACTACTACACCACTACCACGCTACTACACTACACTACACTACTACACTACTACACTGCACTACCACACCACTACACTACTACACTACACTACTACACTACTACACTGCACTACCACACCACTACACTACTACACCACACTACTACACCACTACACTAAACTACACTACACCACTACACTACTACACCACTACTATGCTACTACACTACAATAACACACCTCTACACTACTACACTACACTGCCACACTACTACACCACTACTATGCTACTGCACTACACTACTACACTACAGCGCTACAGCACAGTGAGGATGCTTTTTCATGTGTGTGAGGATGGTGCTTTGTGTGTCAGGATGGTGCTTGTTGTGTGAGGATGGTGCTTGGTGTGTGAGGATGGTGCTTGGTGTGTCGGGATGGTGCATTGTGTGTCAGGATGGTGCTTGGTGTGTCAGGATGGTGCTTGGTGTGTCAGGATGGTGCTTGGTGTGTGAGGATGGTGCTCAGTGTGTCGGGATGGTGCTTGGTGTGTCGGGATGGTGCTCGGTGTGTCAGGATGGTGCTTGGTGTGTCAGGATGGTGCTTGGTGTGTCAAGATGGTGCTCGGTGTGTCAGGATGGTGCTTGGTGTGTCAGGTCCGTTCACAGGCCGTTGACAGTGAGTTTGGGCCGCGGCCAGACGCCCTGCTCTTACAACTGGTGTTGTTTTAGATTTCCATCCCTGCTTTCCTCCCCTCCATCCCTCCTTTCCCCTCCCTCCCTCCCTCCCTCCCTCCCTCCCTCCCTCCCTCCCTCCCTCCCTCCCTCCCTCCCTCCCTCCCTCCCTCCCTCCCTCCCTCCCTCCCTCCCTCCCTCCCTGCCCTCCCTCCCCCTCCCTCCCTCCCTCCCTCCCTCCCTCCCTCCCTCCCTCCCCTCCCTCCCTCCCTCCCTCCCTCCCCTCCCCCCCTCCCTCCCTCCCTCCCTCCTCCCCCTCCCCTCCCTCCCCTCCCCCCCCCCCCCTCCCCCCCTCCCCTCCCTCCCCTCCCCTCCCCTCCCCCTCCCCTCCCTCCTCCCCTCCCCTCCCCTCCCCTCCCTCCCTCCCTCCCCTCCACCTCCCCCCCCTCCCTCCCTCCCTCCCTCCTTAATCCCTCCTTTCCTCCCCCTCCCTCCCTCCCTCCCTCCCTCCCTCCCTCCCTCCCTCCCTCCCTCCCTCCCTCCCTCCCTCCCTCCCTCCCTCCCTCCCTCCCTCCCTCCCTCCCTCCCTCCCTCCCTCCCTCCCTCCCTCCCTCCCTCCCTCCCTCCCTCCCTCCCTCCCTCCCCTCCCCTCCCTCCCCTCCCCTCCCCTCCACCTCCCTCCCTCCCCTCCCCTCCCCTCCCCTCCCCTCCCCTCCCCTCCCCTAGGTTTTAGTTGTTTTCTTTCTTCGGTCAGAAGGTGTGTTATTAGAACAGCTCACACATTATTTCCCACCAACCCTCCACTCCTCCTTCCCCTCCCTCCCTCCCTCCCCCTCCCCTCCCCTCCCCTCGCCTCAATTTTTTGAGAGAGCGACAACAGTAACAACAATAACCAAGTGTCAAAATAACCATACATTCAACAATAACAATAAGCATACAGTAGAGTGCATGTGCTCTCTCTCTCTCCCCCCTCTCTCTCTCTCAACACCCTTTCTCTCTCTCTCTCTCTCTCTCTCTCTCTCTCCTCCCCCTCTCTCTCTCTCTCAACACCCTTTCTCTCTCTCTCTCTCTCTCTCTCTCTCTCTCTCTCTCTCTCTCTCTCAACACCCTTTCTCTCTCTCTCTCTCTCTCTCTCTCTCTCTCTCTCCCACTCTCTCCTCTCTTCTCTCTCCTCCCCTCTCTCTCTCTCAACACCCTCTTCTCTCTCTCAACACCCTTTCTCTCTCTCAACACCCTTTCTCTCTCTCTCACCCCCTCTCCCCTCTCTCTCTCTCTCTCTCTCTCTCTCTCTCTCTCTCTCTCTCTCTCTCTCTCTCTCCCTCTCCCTCATATTATAATGGTAGGGTGTTCACCTCTGAGTGCCTCTAGCTGAATGCACCAGAATTAGACCTCATTCATTTCAGAGTGTTTTAATAGAGGAGTTCTAAGTGAATTCACAGTTTCTGAAAACACAATGTTGTGTTAAAGGCCTTGCTGCGATGCAGAGCGAGGTTGAGGTTGACACACAAACACACAGGTGTGAGATGAACAGAGCCAACCGTTGGTCTTCCAGTACGTGGTGTGTGTTGTTCTGATTGGCTGTGAAGGTTGAACACTCTGTCAGACACTGTTCTAGTTGTGATATAAGGAGTGTGAGCTACACTATTAAATGTTACTGAGCTTGTGATTTAGTCAGTGTAGTAAGTTCAAGCGCCTGTTAAACTTTGATGGACTGTGTGTGAGGCGATGAATGAGGAAAAACATACTTATTATTAAACCTAAAGTGGTTATTATTTAATATGATGTAATAATATCCATTAAATTATAGTAATTTCCACTAGATTATTTTCCAGGCCAGTTGTAATGGCCCTCAAATCAACATTCAGACCCTGTTGTTTATAGAAACCAATAGAAGATGAACTCTTAGGCAGGGCGGCCCACCTAGTGCCCGATGGGACAAGAACATCCCGGTCGGCCTCCCCTAACCCGGACAACGCTGGGCCAAACCCTCCCCTAACCCGGACAACGCTGGGCCAAACCCTCCCCTAACCCGGACAACGCTGGGCTAAACCCTCCCCTAACCCGGACGACGCTGGGCTAACCCCTCCCCTAACCCGGACAACGCTGGGCTAAACCCTCCCTAACCCGGACAACACTGGGCCAAACCCTCCCTAACCCAGACAAGGCTGGGCCAAACCCTCCACTAACCCAGACAACGCTGGGCTAAACCCTCCCTAACCCGGACAAGGCTGGGCTATACCCTCCCTAACCCGGACAACGCTGGGCCAAACCCTCCCCTAACCCAGACAAGGCTGGGCCAAACCCCTCCCTAACCCGGACAACGCTGGGCCAAACCCTCCCCTAACCCAGACAAGGCTGGGCCAAACCCTCCCCTAACCCGGACAACGCTGGGCCAAACCCTCCCCTAACCCAGACAAGGCTGGGCCAAACCCTCCCCTAACCCAGACAAGGCTGGGCCAAACCCTCCCCTAACGCAGACAAGGCTGGGCTAAACCCTCCCCTAACCCGGACGACGCTTGGTCAATTGTGCGCCGCCCCATGGGTCTCCCGGTCGCGGCCGGTTGTGACAGAGCCTGGACTCTAACCCAGGATCTCTAGTAGCAGAGCTATCACTGTGATGCAGTGTCTTAAACCACCGCGCCACGAGAGGCCCTGACCCCTCTTTCTAACTACCCATTCCTCTACAGGTGAGTATATGTGACTGTCCCCATGTGTGAATTAACCCTCTGACCCTCTCTGTAGGAGCGTATCATTGAGCGTCTGAAGGAGCAGAGAGACAGAGACGACAGAGAGAAGACAGAAGACATCGAGTCCAACAAGAAAGAACTGAAGGAGCTCAGAGAGAAACTCAGTCTACTGCAGGGAGACCTGTCTGACCGAGAGGTGAGCTACAATGACCAGACAGGCACCACACTCAGTCTACTGCAGGGAGACCTGTCTGACCGAGAGGTGAGCTACAATGACCAGACAGGCACCACACTCAGTCTACTGCAGGGAGACCTGTCTGACCGAGAGGTGAGCTACAATGACCAGACAGGCACCACACTCAGTCTACTGCAGGGAGACCTGTCTGACCGAGAGGTGAGCTACAATGACCAGACAGGCACCACACTCAGTCTACTGCAGGGAGACCTGTCTGACCGAGAGGTGAGCTACAATGACCAGACAGGCACCACACTCAGTCTACTGCAGGGAGACCTGTCTGACCGAGAGGTGAGCTACAATGACCAGACAGGCACCACACTCAGTCTACTGCAGGGAGACCTGTCTGACCGAGAGGTGAGCTACGTTGACCACACAAGGATAACACAATGACCATACAATCATCGAACCAAGACCATATTCTGACCCCACGATGACCTCACTCAAGCTGCCTGACCGGCAAGGTCACCTTCAATTCCAGCCAGTCATTTTTCTTGAGAAATAGTCCACAGAGTATTAGATAGGATGAGTCAAAGACTCCTTGAATGACAGACAGACAGACAGTCCCGCACAAACATCAGCAATTGACTCTCTCTCTGCCTATTGATTGACTGGCTACTGCCCTGTCCTGAGAGTGGCAGGCAGACAGAGCAGAGGAGAATATTAAACCATGGGCCTATGTGACTGTCTGGCAGAGACAAGGCATTAGTCTGAGGAAAGACCAGGAGCTGTCAGCCAGTCAGTCAGCCATGGACCACTGCTGATGTTCTCTGTCTGCTGTTTGTCTCAGAGACACTGTGAATGAACGGACAGAATGATAAAAGGAGGAGGGGATGGACCTGGGACTTGACTCAGGGGTGGGGTGAGGTCTGTGTGTGTGTGTGTGTGTGTGTGTGTGTGTGTGTGTGTGTGTGTGTGTGTGTGTGTGTGTGTGTGTGTGTGTGTGTGTGGTGTGTATGTGTGTGGTGTGTGTGTGTGTGTGTGTGTGTGGTTTGACAAGATAAAGGGGTCCTCTGTTGATAGCCTACCTCAGTGTTGTCTTTCTCTCTTGGGGCCCCACCTCTCTTAGACGACCCCTAGTTCCACAGAAAACAGGCGCAACATTGAAATGGACATTCAGTACAGATGTTTGTCACTTGGACACGTGCAGGTACACGCAGGAGAGCTGTAAACATCCTGACATATATTCTACTACATAATGGCAGAATAGGTTTGTTGTTCCTGTTATTCCTAAACTGTGTGAGCCTCACTATTCCTCTAGGCTGTCTGTCTGCTCCTAATACAGCTTCAATATGACACAATACAATACCCAACCACCAAGCCACTTCCCTTCTCCAGCTGTACCAACATACTATATCATCCAGCTACCAACACACTATAACATCCAGCTACCAACATACTATAACATCCAGCTACCAACATACTATAACATCCAGCTACCAACATACTATAACATCCAGCTACCAACACACTATAACATCCAGCTACCAACATACTATAACATCCAGCTACCAACATACTATAACATCCAGCTGTACCAACATACTATAACATCCAGCTACCAACATACTATAACATCCAGCTACCAACATACTATAACATCCAGCTGTACCAACATACTATAACATCCAGCTACCAACACACTATAACATCCAGCTACCAACACACTATAACATCCAGCTACCAACATACTATAACATCCAGCTACCAACATACTATAACATCCAGCTACCAACATACTATAACATCCAGCTACCAACACACTATAACATCCAGCTACCAACATACTATAACATCCAGCTACCAACATACTATAACATCCAGCTACCAACATACTATAACATCCAGCTACCAACATACTATAACATCCAGCTGTACCAACATACTATAACATCCAGCTACCAACATACTATAACATCCAGCTACCAACATACTATAACATCCAGCTACCAACATACTATAACATCCAGCTACCAACATACTATAACATCCAGCTACCAACATACTATAACATCCAGCTACCAACATACTATAACATCCAGCTACCAACATACTATAACATCCAGCTACCAACATACTATAACATCCAGCTACCAACATACTATAACATCCAGCTACTATAACATCCAGCTACTATAACATCCAGCTGTACCAACATACTATAACATCCAGCTACCAACACACTATAACATCCAGCTGTACCAACATACTATAACATCCAGCTACTATAACATCCAGCTGTACCAACATACTATAACATCCAGCTACCAACACACTATAACATCCAGCTACCAACATACTATAACATCCAGCTACCAACATACTATAACATCCAGCTACCAACATACTATAACATCCAGCATCCAGCTACCAACATACTATAACATCCAGCTACCAACATACTATAACATCCAGCTACCAACATACTATAACATCCAGCTACCAACATACTATACTATAACATCCAGCTACCTATAAACATACTATAACATCCAGCTACCAACATACTATAACATCCAGCTACCAACATACTATAACATCCAGCTACCAACATACTATAACATCCAGCTACCAACATACTATAACATCCAGCTACCAACATACTATAACATCCAGCTACCAACATACTATAACATCCAGCTACCAACATACTATAACATCCAGCTACCAACATACTATAACATCCAGCTGTACCAACATACTATAACATCCAGCTACCAACACACTATAACATCCAGCTACCAACATACTATAACATCCAGCTACCAACACACTATAACATCCAGCTACCAACATACTATAACATCCAGCTGTACCAACACACTATAACATCCAGCTACTATAACATCCAGCTACCAACATATTATAACATCCAGCTGTACCAACATACTATAACATCCAGCTACCAACATACTATAACATCCAGCTACCAACATACTATAACATCCAGCTACCACAACATACTATAACATCCAGCTGTACAACAACTATACTATAACATCCAGCTACCAACATACTATAACATCCAGCTACCAACACTATAACTAGCTAACATAACAGCTATACTATAAACATACCAACTATATAACATCCAGCTACCAACATACTATAACATCCAGCTACTATAACCAACATACTATAACATCCAGCTACCAACATACTATAACATCCAGCTACCAACATACTATAACATCCAGCTACTATAACATCCAGCTACCAACATACTATAACATCCAGCTACCAACATACTATAACATCCAGCTACCAACATACTATAACATCCAGCTACCAACATACTATAACATCCAGCTACCAAATAACATCCATAACATCCAGCTACCAACATACTATAACATCCAGCTACCAACATACTATAACATCCAGCTACCAACACACTATAACATCCAGCTACCAACATACTATAACATCCAGCTGTACCAACACACTATAACATCCAGCTACTATAACATCCAGCTACCAACATATTATAACATCCAGCTGTACCAACATACTATAACATCCAGCTACCAACATACTATAACATCCAGCTACCAACATACTATAACATCCAGCTACCAACATACTATAACATCCAGCTACCAACATACTATAACATCCAGCTGTACCAACATACTATAACATCCAGCTACCAACATACTATAACATCCAGCTGTACCAACATACTATAACATCCAGCTACCAACATACTATAACATCCAGCTACCAACATACTATAACATCCAGCTACCAACATACTATAACATCCAGCTACCAACATACTATAACATCCAGCTACCAACATACTATAACATCCAGCTACCAACATACTATAACATCCAGCTACCAACATCCACTATACTATAACATCCAGCTACCAACATACTATAACATCCAGCTACCAACATAACTATAACATCCAGCTACCAACATACTATAACATCCAGCTGTACCAACATACTATAACATCCAGCTACCAACATACTATAACATCCAGCTGTACCAACATACTATAACATCCAGCTACCAACATACTATAAACATACCAACATACTATAACATCCAGCTACCTATAACATACTATAACATCCAGCTACCAACATACTATAACATCCAGCTACCAACATACTATAACATCCAGCTACCAACATACTATAACATCCAGCTACCAACATACTATAACATCCAGCTACCAACATACTATAACATCCAGCTACCAACATACTATAACATCCAGCATCCAGCTACCAACATACTATAACATCCAGCTACCAACATCCACTATAACATCCAGCTACCAACACACTATCAACATCCAGCTACCAACATACTATAACATCCAGCTACCAACATACTATAACATCCAGCTGTACCAACATACTATAACATCCAGCTGTACCAACATACTATAACATCCAGCTACTATAACATCCAGCTGTACCAACATACTATAACATCCAGCTGTACCAACATACTATAACATCCATCTACTATAACATCCAGCTGTACCAACATACTATAACATCCAGCTACCAACACACTATAACATCCAGCTACCAACATACTATAACATCCAGCTACCAACATACTATAACATCCAGCTGTACCAACATACTATAACATCCAGCTACCAACACACTATAACATCCAGCTACCAACATACTATAACATCCAGCTACTATAACATCCAGCTATAACATCCAGCTACCAACATACTATAACATCCAGCTACCAACATACTATAACATCCAGCTACCAACATACTATAACATCCAGCTACCAACATACTATAACATCCAGCTACCAACATACTATAACATCCAGCTGCTACCAACATACTATAACATCCAGCTACCAACATACTATAACATCCAGCTGTACCAACATACTATAACATCCAGCTACCAAATACTATAACATCCAGCTCCAGCTACATACTATAAACATACTATAACATCCAGCTACTATAAACACACTATAACATCCAGCTACCAACATACTATAACATCCAGCAACATACTATACCAACATACTATAACATCCAGCTACCAACATACTATAACATCCAGCTACCAACATACTATAACATCCAGCTACTATAACAACAGCTACTATAACATCCAGCTACCAACATACTATAACATCCAGCTACCAACATACTATAACATCCAGCTACCAACACACTATAACATCCAGCTACCAACATACTATAACATCCAGCTACCAACATACTATAACATCCAGCTACCAACATACTATAACATCCAGCTGTACCAACATACTATAACATCCAGCTACCAACATACTATAACATCCAGCTGTACCAACATACTATAACATCCAGCTACCAACATACTATAACATCCAGCTACCAACATACTATAACATCCAGCTACCAACATACTATAACATCCAGCTACCAACATACTATAACATCCAGCTACCAACATACTATAACATCCAGCTGTACCAACATACTATAACATCCAGCTACCAACATACTATAACATCCAGCTACCAACATACTATAACATCCAGCTACCAACATACTATAACATCCAGCTACCAACATACTATAACATCCAGCTACCAACATACTATAACATCCAGCTGTACCAACATACTATAACATCCAGCTGTACCAACATACTATAACATCCAGCTACTATAACATCCAGCTGTACCAACATACTATAACATCCAGCTACCAACATACTATAACATCCAGCTACCAACATACTATAACATCCAGCTACCAACATACTATAACATCCAGCTACCAACATACTATAACATCCAGCTACCAACATACTATAACATCCAGCTACCAACATACTATAACATCCAGCTACCAACATACTACCAACATACTATAACATCCAGCTACCAACATACTATAACATCCAGCTACCAACATACTATAACATCCAGCTACCAACATACTATAACATCCAGCATCCAGCTACCAACATACTATAACATCCAGCTACCAACATACTATAACATCCAGCTACCAACATACTATAACATCCAGCTACCAACATACTATAACATCCAGCTACCAACATACTATAACATCCAGCTACCAACATACTATAACATCCAGCTACCAACATACTATAACATCCAGCTACCAACATACTATAACATCCAGCTACCAACATACTATAACATCCAGCTACCAACATACTATAACATCCAGCTACCAACATACTATAACATCCAGCTACCAACATACTATAACATCCAGCTACCAACATACTATAACATCCAGCTACCAACATACTATAACATCCAGCTACCAACATACTATAACATCCAGCTACCAACATACTATAACATCCAGCTACCAACATACTATAACATCCAGCTACCAACATACTATAACATCCAGCTACCAACATACTATAACATCCAGCTACCAACATACTATAACATCCATAACATACTATAACATCCAGCTACCAACACTACTATAACATACCAACATACTATAACATCCAGCTACCAACATACTATAAACATACTATAACATCCAGCTCCAGTACCAACATAGCTATAACATCCAGCTACCAACATACTATAACATCCAGCTACCAACATACTAACATCCAGCTACCAACATACTATAACATCCAGCTGTACCAACATACTATAACATCCAGCTACCAACATACTATAACATCCAGCTACCAACATACTATAACATCCAGCTACCAACATACTATAACATCCAACATCCAGCTACCAACATACTATAACATCCAGCTACCAACATACTATAACATCCAGCTGTACCAACATACTATAACATCCAGCTGTACCAACATACTATAACATCCAGCTACCAACATACTATAACATCCAGCTGTACCAACATACTATAACATCCAGCTACCAACACACTATAACATCCAGCTACCAACACACTATAACATCCAGCTACCAACATACTATAACATCCAGCTACCAACATACTATAACATCCAGCTACCAACATACTATAACATCCAGCTGTACCAACATACTATAACATCCAGCTACCAACATACTATAACATCCAGCTGTACCAACATACTATAACATCCAGCTACCAACATACTATAACATCCAGCTGTACCAACATACTATAACATCCAGCTACCAACATACTATAACATCCAGCTACCAACACACTATAACATCCAGCTACCAACATACTATAACATCCAGCTACCAACATACTATAACATCCAGCTACCAACATACTATAACATCCAGCTACCAACATACTATAACATCCAGCTACCAACATACTATAACATCCAGCTACCAACATACTATAACATCCAGCTACCAACATACTATAACATCCAGCTACCAACATACTATAACATCCAGCTACCAACATACTATAACATCCAGCTACAACATACTATAACATCCAGCTACCAACATACTATAACATCCAGCATACTATAACATACCAACATACTATAACATCCAGCTACCAACATACTATAACATCCAGCTACCAACATACTATAACATCCAGCTGTACCAACATACTATAAACAGCTACCAACAGCATCCAGTACCAACATACTATAACATCCAGCATACTATAACATCCAGCCAACATACTATAACATCCATACCAACATACTATAACATCCAGCTGTACCAACATACTATAACATCCAGCTACCAACATACTATAACATCCAGCTACCAACATACTATAACATCCAGCTGTACAAATCCATACCAACTATAACATCCAGCTACCAACATACTATAACATCCAGCTACCAACATACTATAACATCCAGCTACCAACATACTATAACATCCAGCTACCAACATACTATAACATCCAGCTACCAACATACTATAACATCCAGCTACCAACATACTATAACATCCAGCTACCAACATACTATAACATCCAGCTACCAACATACTATAACATCCAGCTACCAACATACTATAACATCCAGCTACCAACATACTATAACATCCAGCTACCAACATACTATAACATCCAGCTACCAACATACTATAACATCCAGCTACCAACATACTATAACATCCAGCTACCAACATACTATAACATCCAGCAGCTACCAACATACTATAACATCCAGCTCCAGCTACCAACATACTATAACATCCAGCTACCAACATACTATAACATCCAGCTACCAACATACTATAACATCCAGCTACCAACATACTATAACATCCAGCTACCAACACACTATAACATCCAGCTACCAACATACTATAACATCCAGCTGTACCAACATACTATAACATCCAGCTACCAACACACTCCAGCTACCAACATACTATAACATCCAGCTACCAACACACTATAACATCCAGCTACCTATAACATCCAGCTACCAACTATATAACATCCAGCTACCAACATACTATAACATCCAGCTACATACTATAAATCCAGCTACCAACTATAACATCCAGCTACCAACATACTATAACATCCAGCTACCAACATACTATAACATCCAGCTACCAACACATACTATAACATCCAGCTACCAACATACTATAACATCCAGCTACCAACATACTATAACATCCAGCTACCAACATACTATAACATCCAGCTACCAACATACTATAACATCCATCTACCAACATACTATAACAGAGACCAAGATACTATAGAGGAGAGAGAGGTACCAACATACTATAGAGAGCTAGAGAAAGAGAGGTATAAGATCCAGCTACCAAGAGAATAGAGAGGTCCAGAGACCAAGATACTATAAGATCCAGGTAGAGACAGAGAGGTAGACAGAGAGAGGTGGAGAGAGAGAGGTATAAGAGAGGTAGAGAGAGAGAGAGAGTAGGTTAGAGAGTTAGAGAGAGGTAGAGAGAGGTAGAGAGAGAGGTAGAGAGGTAGATCCAGCTGAGAGAGGTAGAGAGGTAGAGAGAGTTAGAGAGAGTTAGAGAGAGGTAAGAGAGCTAGAGGTAGAGAGATCCAGGTAGAGAGAGAGGTAGATAACAGAGGTACTATAAGAGAGGTAGAGAGAGTAGGTAGAGATCCAGATACTATAACATCCAGCTAGAACGGTAGCTACCAACAGAGGTAGAGAGAGGTAGACAGAGGTAGAGAGGTAGAGAGAGAGGTAGAGAGAGGTAGAAAGAGAGAAGAGAGGTAGAGAGAGCTAGAGAGAGAGGTAGAGAGAGAGGTAACAGAGCTACCAACACACTATAACATCCAGCTAGAGAGAGAGGTACCAAGAGAGATAACATCCAGAGAGGTAGACTATAAGAGAGGTAGAGAGAGAAAGAGAGGTAGAGAGAGAAAGAGAGGTAGAGAGAGAAAGAGAGGTAGAGAGAGAAAGAGAGGTAGAGAGAGAGGTGGAGAGAGAGAGGTGGAGAGAGAGAGGTAGAGAGAGAGTAGAGAGAGAGGTAGAGAGAGAGGTAGAGAGAGTTAGAGAGAGGTAGAGAGAGAGGTAGAGAGGTAGAGAGCGAGAGAGGTAGAGAGGGAGAGAGAGTTAGAGAGAGGTAGAGAGAGAGGTAGAGAGAGAGGTAGAGAGAGAGGTAGAGAGAGAGGTAGAGAGAGAGGTAGAGAGAGAGGTAGAGAGAGAGGTAGAGAGAGAGGTAGAGAGAGAGGTAGAGAGAGGTAGAGAGAGAGGTAGAGAGAGAGGTAGAGAGAGGGTAGAAAGAGAGAGAGAGAGGTAGAGAGAGAGGTAGAGAGAGGAGAGAGAGAGAGAGAGAGAGGTAGAGAGAGAGGAGAGAGTAGAGAGAGTAGAGAGGTAGAGAGAGAGTAGTAGAGAGGTAGAGAGAGGTAGAGAGAGAGTTAGAGAGAGAGAGAGAGAGAGAGAGAGAGAGAGAGAGAGAGAGAGGTAGAGAGAGAGGTAGAGAGAGAGAGGAGAGAGAGGTAGAGAGAGGTAGAGAGAGAGGTAGAGAGAGAGGTAGAGAGAGGTAGAAGAGGTAGAGAGAGAGAGAGAGAGAGAGGAGAGGTAGAGAGAGAGGTAGAGAGAGTTGTAGAGAGTAGAGAGAGAGAGAGAGAGAGAGAGGTAGAGAGAGAGAGAGAGAGAGCTTAGAGATTTTAGGAGAGTCCTTTAGAGATTTGTACATTGTTAAAACACTGTAGATATAATAGAGAGGTAGAGAGAGAGAGGTAGAGAGAACTTATTGAGAGAGAGGTTTAGAGAGATTTCAGAGATATATTATCTAGAGAGACTTGTGGCAGATGTTAAGAGAGTTTTAAAGAGAGAGAGGAGAGGTTAGAATTGAGAGAGAGAGGTAGAGAGAGAGGTAGAGAGTAGAGAGAGAGGTAGAGAGAGGTAGAGAGAGAGGTAGAGAGAGGTAGAGAGAGGTAGAGAGGAGGAGAGTATAGAGAGAGGTAGAGAGAGGTAGAGAGAGGTAGAGAGAGGTAGAGAGAGGTAGAGAGAGGTAGAGAGAGGTAGAGAGAGAGAGGAGAGAGAGAGAGGTAGAGAGAGGTAGAGAGAGGTAGAGAGAGAGGTAGAGAGAGGTAGAGAGGAGAGAGGTAGAGAGAGGAGGAGAGAGAGAGAGGTAGAGAGAGAGAGAGAGAGAGGAGAGAGAGAGAGAGAGAGAGCAACCCATATTTATGCTTATTTATTTTATCTTGTGTCCTTTACCATTTGTACATTGTTAAAACACTATATATAATATGACATTTGTAATGTCTTTATTGTTTTGAAACTTATTGTTTTGAATTTTTATTGTTTATTTCACTCTATATATTATCTACTTCACTTGCTTTGGCAATGTTAACACATGTTTTTCCCATGCCAATAAAGCCCCTTGAATTGAATTGAATTGAGAGGTAGAGAGAGGTAGAGAGAGAGGTAGAGAGAGGTAGAGAGAGGTAGAGAGAGGTAGAGAGAGGAGAGGTAGAGAGAGGTAGAGAGAGGTAGAGAGGGAGAGGTAGAGAGAGGAGAGAGGTAGAGGAGAGAGAGGTAGAGAGAGGTAGAGAGAGGTAGAGAGAGAGAGGAGAGAGAGAGGAGGTAGAAGAGAGGTAGAGAGAGGTAGAGAGAGGTAGAGAGAGGTAGAGAGAGGAGAGAGAGAGGTAGAGAGAGGTAGGAGAGGTAGAGAGAGGTAGAGAGAGGTAGAGAGAGGTAGAGAGAGAGGTAGAGAGAGGTAGAGAGAGAGAGGTAGAGAGAGGTAGAGGAGGTAGAGAGAGGTAGAGAGGTAGAGAGAGGTAGAGAGAGGTAGAAAGAGGTAGAGAGAGGTAGAGAGAGGAGGAGAGAGAGGTAGAGAGAGGTAGAGAGAGGTAGAGAGAGGTAGAGAGAGGTAGAGAGAGGTAGAGAGAGGTAGAAGAGGTAGAGAGAGGTAGAGAGAGAGGTAGAGAGAGGGTAGAGAGAGGTAGAGAGAGGTAGAGAGAGGAGAGAGAGGTAGAGAGAGGTAGAGAGAGGTAGAGAGAGGTAGAAAGAGGTAGAGAGAGGTAGAGGTAGAAGAGAGGTAGAGAGAGAGGTAGAGAGAGGTAGAGAGAGGTAGAAAGAGGTAGAGAGAGGTAGAGAGAGGTAGAGAGAGGTAGAGAGAGGTAGAGGTAGAGAGAGGTAGAGAGAGGTAGAGAGAGGTAGAGAGAGGTAGAGAGAGGTAGAGAGAGGTAGAGAGAGGTAGAGAGAGGTAGAGAGAGGTAGAGAGAGGTAGAGAAAGAGGTAGAGAGAGGTAGAGAGAGGTAGAGAGAGGTAGAGAGAGGTAGAGAGAGGTAGAGAGAGGTAGAGAGAGGTAGGGGATATGGTGTCATGATGGAGGTCAGTATCTGCTGCTCCACCAGGCAGCGTGATGTTTACTCCAACCCTGCCGTGGTCCCATGTCGTCCTACTGAATGATGGGTTATGGAACGATGGGAAAGACATTTGGGGCCTTCCTGTTACCCTGACTGGCTGGGCGTATTGTCTGTGACACTGAGCGATAGGACAGAAGAGAAGTGTGTGTGTGTGTGTGTGTGTGTGTGTGTGTGTGTGTGTGTGTGTGTGTGTGTGTGTGTGTGTGTGTGTGTGTGTGTGTGTGTGTGTGTGTGTGTGTGTGTGTGTGTGTGTGTGCGCGCGTGTGCGTGTGTGTGTGCGTGTGTGTGTGTGTGTATGTGTGTGTGTGTGGTTGCCACAGCAGGTTTCTAGCCCATCAAGTTGGCATTGATTTGTTCTTTATTGAACATGAACTTTCCACTCAGAGAATGTAACTGGAACCTTGAATAACACTTTGTCCTTTCAATTACTTTGGACTTTTTTTTTTTTTCTCTCTCTGTCTTTGTCCCTCCCTCCCTCCCTCCCTCCCTCCCCCCTCCCTCCCTCCCTCCCTCCCTCCCTCCCTCCCTCCCTCCCTCCCTCCCTCCCTCCCTCCCTCCCTCCCTCCCTCCCTCCCCCTCCCTCCCTGCCTCCCCCTCCCCCTCCCTCCCTCCCCCTCCCTCCCTCCCTCCCTCCCCCCTCCCTCCCTCCCTCCCTCCCTCCCTCCCTCCCTCCCTCCCTCCCTCCCTCCCTCCCTCCCTCCCTCCCTCCCTCCCTCCCCCCTCCCTCCCCCTCCCCCCTCCCTCCCTCCCTCCCTCCCTCCCAGACCAACCTGTTAGACCTTAAGGAACATGCTTCGTCCCTGGCTTCCTCCGGTCTGAAGAAGGACTCTAAACTGAAGAGTCTGGAGATGTCTCTGGAACAGAGGAAAGACGAGTTCATCAAGATGGAGAACCAGCTCAAGAAGGTCATCTTTTTTCTCACCCTTTAATAAAACCACCTACTGTATCACTGAACTGAGAACAGTTCTTACTAGCCTTACTCCCCAGCCTTGTTGCAGTCAATGACATGGGCCTGACACTGAACTGAGGTCAGCCCTTACTAGCCTACTCCCCATCCCTGTTGCAGTCAATGACATGGGCCGTACACTGAACTGAGGTCAGTTCTTACTAACCTCACTCCCCAGCCCTGTTGCAGTCAATGACATGGGCCTTACACTGAACTGAGGTCAGTTCTTACTAACCTCACTCCCCAGCCCTGTTGCAGTCAATGACATGGGCCTTACACTGAACTGAGGTCAGTTCTTACTAACCTCACTCCCCAGCCTTGTTGCAGTCAATGACATGGGCCTTACACTGAACTGAGGTCAGTTCTTACTAACCTCACTCCCCAGCCTTGTTGCAGTCAATCTTCCAATGAACTTCCACTGAGATCAGCTATTAACCTACACCATGTCTCTACCCCATTCAACTTCACTCACAGGTCTCAGACTGCTTTCAGGTCAGTTCTTAGCCTTGTCCCAGTCAACTCTATAGCCGCCCCACAGCATTAGGATCAGTATAATGCCTCTCAGTAGACCTGTGCAAACAATTATCCTGCCTGTTATGTGATGTCGAGTCAAGCAGTCAGATCTTAGATGAACACTCCAGCCTGCCCCATTCAACTGCACAGCCTTCAAACTGCTCTCAGACCAGTTCTTAGCTATGGCCCCAGTCCTTTACGAGACCTGTCCAGTGTGTGAGCCAGTGTTGTGATGTCGAGTGGAGAAGACAGCCACTGACAGATCCCCTACTCATCCTGCCAGTGGAATGACACTCAATTCTGGGACTAGTCTGTCAATCATGCTGTAATGTGTGTGGTGTCTGTGATCAGACTCCTGACTCTCCCTCCTGTCCTTAAAGTGTCAATGTTGATTCACTTTCATCTCCTCCTGTTTCTCATGTCATTGTGTCTTCCTTTCCATTTCCTCTCTTCCTGCTCTCCTCTCCTCCTCTTCTCTTCCTGCTCTCCTCTCCTCCTCTTCTCTTCCTGCTCTCCTCTCCTCCTCTTCTCTTCCTGCTCTCCTCTCCTCCTCTTCTCTTCCTGCTCTCCTCTCCTCCTCTTCTCTTCCTGCTCTCCTCTCCTCCTCTTCTCTTCCTGCTCTCCTCTCCTCCTCTTCTCTTCCTGTTCTCCTCTCCTCCTCCTCTCTTCCTGTTCTCCTCTCCTCTTCTCTTCCTGTTCTCCTCTCCTCTTCTCTTCCTGTTCTCCTCTCCTCTTCTCTTCCTGTTCTCCTCCTCTTCTCTTCCTGCTCTCCTCTCCTCCTCCTCTCTTCCTGCTCTCCTATCCCTCCTCCTCTCTTCCTGTTCTTCTCTCCTCCTCTCCTCTCTTCCTGTTCTCCTCTGTTCTCTTCTCTTCCTGTTCTCCTCCTCTTCTCTTCCTGTTCTCTCTCTCCTCTTCTCTTCCTGTTCTCCTCTCCTCTTCTCTTCCTGTTCTCCTCCTCTTCTCTTCCTGCTCTCCTCTCCTCCTCTTCTCTTCCTGTTCTCTCTCTCTCTTCTCTCCTCCTCTTCTCTTCCTGTTTCTCCTCTTCCTCTTCTCTTCCTGTTCTCTCCTCTCCTCTCTTCCTGTTCTCCTCTTCTCTTCCTGTCTCTCCTCTCCTCCCTCTCTTCCTGTTCTCCTCTCCTCTCTTCTTTCTGTTCTCCTCTCCTCTTCTCTTCTTGTTCTCCTCTCTCTTCTGTTCTCCTCTCCTCCTCTCTTCTTGTTCTCCTCTCTTTCTGTTCTCCTCTCCTCCTCTCTTCCTGTTCTCCTCTCTTCCTCTCTTCTTGTTCTCCTCTCTTTCTGTTCTCCTCTCCTCCTCTCTTCTTGTTCTCCTCTCTTTCTGTTCTCCTCTCCTCCTCTCTTCCTGTTCTCCTCTCTTCCTGTTCTCCTCTCTTCCTGTTCTCCTCTCCTCCTCTCTTCTTGTTCTCTCTCCTCTCCTCCTCTCTTCCTGTTCTCCTCTACTCCTCTCTTCCTGTTCTCTCCTCTTTCTGTTCTCCTCTCTTTCTGTTCTCCTCTCTCCTCTCTTCCTGTTCTCCTCTCTTTCTGTTCTGTTCTCTCATCCTCTCTTCCTGTTCTCTGTTCTCTCCTCCTCTCTTCCTGTTCTCCTCTCTCCTCTCTTCCTGTTCTCTTCTCCTCTCTTCTCTTCCTCCTTCTTCCTGTTCTCCTCTCCTCTTCTCTTCCTGTTCTCTCATTCTCTCTTCCTGTTCTCCTCTCCTCCTCTCTTCCTGTTCTCCTCTCCTCCTCTCTTCCTGTCCTCTTCTCCTCTTCTCTTCCTGTTCTCCTCTCCTCTTCTCTTCCTGTTCTCCTCTCCTCTTCTCTTCCTGTTCTTCTCTCCTCCTGCTCTCCTCTCATCCTCTCTTCCTGTTCTCCTCTCTTCCTGTCCTCTTCTCCTCTTCTCTTCCTGTTCTCCTCTCCTCTTCTCTTCCTGTTCTCCTCTTCTCTTCCTGTCCTCTTCTCCTCTTCTCTTCCTGTTCTCCTCTCCTCTTCTCTTCCTGTTCTCCTCTCTTCCTGCTCTCCTCTCATCCTCTCTTCCTGTTCTCCTCTCCTCTTCTCTTCCTGTTCTTCTCTCATCCTCTCTTCCTGTTCTCCTCTCCTCTTCTCTTCCTGTTCTTCTCTCCTCTTCTCTTCCTGTTCTCCTCTCTTTCTGTTCTCCTCTCCTCCTCTCTTCCTGTTCTTCTCTCCTCCTCTCTTCCTGTTCTCCTCTCCTCCTCTCTTCCTGTCCTCTTCTCCTCTTCTCTTCCTGTTCTCCTCTCCTCTTCTCTTCCTGTCCTCTTCTCCTCCTGTTCTCCTCTCTTCCTGTTCTCCTCTCCTCCTCTCTTCTTGTTCTCCTCTCCTCCTCTCTTCCTGTTCTCCTCTACTCCTCTCTTCCTGTTCTCCTCTCTTTCTGTTCTCCTCTCTTTCTGTTCTCCTCTCCTCCTCTCTTCCTGTTCTCCTCTCTTTCTGTTCTCCTCTCATCCTCTCTTCCTGTTCTCCTCTCCTCCTCTCTTCCTGTTCTCCTCTACTCCTCTCTTCCTGTTCTCTTCTCCTCCTCTCTTCCTGTTCTCCTCTCCTCTTCTCTTCCTGTTCTCTCATTCTCTCTTCCTGTTCTCCTCTCCTCCTCTCTTCCTGTTCTCCTCTCCTCCTCTCTTCCTGTCCTCTTCTCCTCTTCTCTTCCTGTTCTCCTCTCCTCTTCTCTTCCTGTTCTCCTCTTCTCTTCCTGTTCTTCTCTCCTCCTGCTCTCCTCTCATCCTCTCTTCCTGTTCTCCTCTCCTCTTCTCTTCCTGTTCTTCTCTCCTCCTGCTCTCCTCTCATCCTCTCTTCCTGTCCTCTTCTCCTCTTCTCTTCCTGTTCTCCTCTCCTCTTCTCTTCCTGTTCTCCTCTTCTCTTCCTGTCCTCTTCTCCTCTTCTCTTCCTGTTCTCCTCTCCTCTTCTCTTCCTGTTCTCCTCTCCTCTTCTCTTCCTGTTCTCCTCTCTTCCTGCTCTCCTCTCATCCTCTCTTCCTGTTCTCCTCTCCTCTTCTCTTCCTGTTCTTCTCTCATCCTCTCTTCCTGTTCTCCTCTCCTCTTCTCTTCCTGTTCTTCTCTCCTCTTCTCTTCCTGTTCTCCTCTCTTTCTGTTCTCCTCTCCTCCTCTCTTCCTGTTCTTCTCTCCTCCTCTCTTCCTGTTCTCCTCTCCTCCTCTCTTCCTGTCCTCTTCTCCTCTTCTCTTCCTGTTCTCCTCTCCTCTTCTCTTCCTGTCCTCTTCTCCTCCTCTCTTCCTGTTCTCCTCTCCTCTTCTCTTCCTGTTCTCCTCTCCTCTTCTCTTCCTGTTCTTCTCTCATCCTCTCTTCCTGTTCTCCTCTCCTCTTCTCTTCCTGTTCTTCTCTCCTCTTCTCTTCCTGTTCTCCTCTCTTCCTGTTCTCCTCTCCTCCTCTCTTCCTGTCCTCTTCTCCTCCTCTCTTCCTGTTCTCCTCTCCTCCTCTCTTCCTGTCCTCTTCTCCTCTTCTCTTCCTGTTCTCCTCTCCTCTTCTCTTCCTGTTCTCCTCTCCTCTTCTCTTCCTGTTCTCCTCTCCTCCTCTCTTCCTGTCCTCTTCTCCTCCTCTCTTCCTGTTCTCCTCTCCTCTTTCTCCTCTTCTCTTCCTGTTCTCCTCTCCTCCTCTCTTCCTGTCCTCTTCTCCTCCTCTCTTCCTGTTCTCCTCTCCTCCTCTCTTCCTGTCCTCCTCTCCTGTTCTCTTCCTGTTCTCCTCTCCTCCTCTCTTCCTGTCCTCTTCTCCTCTTCTCTTCCTGTTCTCCTCTCCTCTCATTTCTTTAATCATTCCCACTGTATCTCCATCATTTTTTACTCTCTCTATTTCTTGTCATCTTTTTCTCTCTGGCTTGTCTCTCTCTCTCTCTGTCTCTCTCTCTGTTAATCTCTCTGACTCTCTCTCTCTCTCTGTCTCTCTCTCTGTTAATCTCTCTGACTCTCTCTCTCTCTCTCTGTTAATCTCTCTCCCTCCCTCTGTTCATCTCTCTGGCTTGTCTCTCTCTCTCCCTCCCTCTGTTCATCTCTCTGGCTTGTCTTTTCTCTCCCTCCCTCTGTTCATCTCTCTGGCTTGTCTCTCTCTCTCTCTTTCTGTTCACCTCTCTGGCTTGTCTCTCTCTCTCTCTCTCTGTTCATCTCTCTGGCTTCTTTCTCTCTCTCGCTCTCTCTCTCTCTCTGTTAATCTCTCTGACTCTCTCTCAATTCAATTCAATTCAATTCAAGGGGCTTTATTGGCAGGGGAAACGTGTTAACATTGCCAAAGCAAGTGAGGTATATAATATACAAAAGTGAAATAAACAATAAAAATGAACAGTAAACATTACACATACAAGTTTCAAAGTTTCAAAACAATAAAGACATTACGAATGTCATATTATTTATATATATATATATATATATATATATATACAGTGTTGTAACAATGTACACATCTCTCTCTCTCTGTTCCTCTCTCTGACTCTCTCTCTGACTCTCTCTTTCTCTGACTCTCTCACTTTCTCCTTCCCCCCTCTCTCTCTCTGTTCCTCTCTCTGACTCTTTCTCTCGCTGTTCCTCTCTCCGACTCTCTCTCTCTCTGTTCCTCTCTCTGACTCTCTCTCTGACTCTCTTTCTCTGACTCTCTCACTTTCTCCTCCCCCCTCTTTCTCTCTGTTCCTCTCTCTGACTCTCTCTCTGACTCTCTTTCTCTGACTCTCTCACTTTCTCCTTCCCCCCCTCTTTCTCTCTGTTCCTCTCTCTGACTCTTTCTCTCGCTGTTCCTCTCTCCGACTCTTTCTCTGACTCGCTCTCACTTTCTCCCTCTTTCCCCCATCTCTCCCTCTCTCTGTTCCTCTCTCTGACTCTCCCTCTCTCTGTTCCTCTCTCTGACTCTCCCTCTCTCTGTTCCTCTCTCTGACTCTCCCTCTCTCTGTTCCTCTCTCTGACTCTCCCTCTCTCTGTTCCTCTCTCTGACTATCTTTCTCTGACTCTCTCTCACTTTCTCCCTCTTTCCCCCTCTCTCTCTCCCTCTCTCTGTTCCTCTCTCTGACTCTCTCTCTGTTCCTCTCTCTGACTCTTTCTCTGACTCTCTCTCTGTTCCTCTCTCTTCCCCCCTCTCTCTCTCTCCCTCTATCTGACTCTCTCTCTGTTCCTCTCTCTGACTCTCTCTCTGTTCCTCTCTCTCCCTCTATCTCTCCCTCTCTCTGACTCTCTCTCTGTTCCCCTCTCTGACTCGCTCTCTCTCTTCCCCCCCTCTCTCTCTCTCCCTCTATCTGACTCTCTCTCTGTTCCTCTCTCTGACTCTCTCTCTGTTCCTCTCTCTCTCCCTCTATCTGACTCTCTCTGTTCCTCTCTCTGACTCTCTCTCTGTTCCTCTCTCTCTCCCTCTCTCTGACTCTCTCTGTTCCTCTCTCTGTTCCTCTCTCTCTCCCTCTATCTGACTCTCTCTGTTCCTCTCTCTGACTCTCTCTCTGTTCCTCTCTCTCTCCCTCTCTCTGACTCTCTCTCTGTTCCTCTCTCTCCCTCTATCTCTGACTCTTTCTCTGTTCCTCTCTCTGACTCGCTCTATCTCTTCCCCCCCTCTCTCTCTTCCCCCTCTCTCTCTCCTTCCCTCTCTTTTCCTCCCTAAAGCAGTCTCATCTCTTGTCAGACCATCCCTCTAATCCTGTAAGTGCACCGTAGTGTGAAATGCCCTGCATC
>NW_024609807.1:557500-580000 GCF_018296145.1 Oncorhynchus tshawytscha
GGTTTACAGTCCCCACTGGGACTAATAGTGTCCCCATTCGGAAACACCCTAGTCATTACCTCATCCCCTCCGGTGTCTGTATGAACCTGGTAGGTACCACTATAGTCATCCATCTCACCTCATCCCCTCCAGTGTCTGTATAGACCTGGTAGATACCACTATAGTCATCCATCTCACCTCATCCCCTCCAGTGTCTGTATGGACCTGGTAGATACCACTATAGTCATCCATCTCACCTCATCCCCTCCAGTGTCTGTATAGACCTGGTAGATACCACTATAGTCATCCATCTCACCTCATCCCCTCCAGTGTCTGTATAGACCTGGTAGATACCACTATAGTCATCCATCTCACCTCATCCCCTCCAGTGTCTGTATAGACCTGGTAGATACCACTATAGTCATCCATCTCACCTCATCCCCTCCAGTGTCTGTATAGACCTGGTAGATACCACTATAGTCATCCATCTCACCTCATCCCCTCCAGTGTCTGTATAGACCTGGTAGATACCACTATAGTCATCCATCTCACCTCATCCCCTCCAGTGTCTGTATAGACCTGGTAGATACCACTATAGTCATCCATCTCACCTCATCCCCTCCAGTGTCTGTATAGACCTGGTAGATACCACTAGTTTCTAGTGTCCTCGACTAATAGTCGTGTTAGTTCATGGTTATTGGCACACACACACACACACACACACACACACACACACACACACACACACACACACACACACACACACACACACACACACACACACACACACACACACACACACACTGGCTCGTCTCTCAGTCCTCCCCCGCGGGCAACATGGTGCTGGCGGTTTCCGTGGAAACCTGTCCAGCCCTGTCATTGGTTCAGCTCCAACCCTAGACATCTAAATATCTTATTAAAGGTTTTAAATGTTATATCTAACAACATCCCAATAACATTCAGAGGCTGGTCTGAGTAGAAAGGCCAGACCAGAGACTTTAGAGACCAAGGGGAAGATAGTTTGGCCTGACTGTGTCGAGGCCAGATAGAGGAAACATGCTGTAGTCTGTCTGACTGACCTGACTGATCTACCTGACTGATCTATCTGACTGACTTATCTGACTGACCTGACTGATCTATCTGACTGACCTGACTGATCTATCTGACTGACCTGACTGATCTACCTGACTGATCTACCTGACTGATCTATCTGACTGACTTATCTGACTGACCTGACTGACCTGACTGACCTGACTGATCTATCTGACTGACCTGACTGATCTACCTGACTGATCTACCTGACTGATCTATCTGACTGACCTGACTGATCTACCTGACTGATCTACCTGACTGATCTACCTGACTGACCTGACTGATCTACCTGACTGACCTGACTGATCTACCTGACTGACCTGACTGACCTGACTGATCTATCTGACTGACCTGACTGATCTACCTGACTGATCTATCTGACTGACCTGACTGATCTACCTGACTGATCTACCTGACGGATCTATCTGACTGACTTATCTGACTGACCTGACTGACCTGCCTGATCTATCTGACTGACCTGACTGATCTACCTGACTGATCTACCTGACTGATCTATCTGACTGATCTATCTGACTGACCTGACTGATCTACCTGACTGATCTACCTGACTGATCTATCTGACTGATCTACCTGACTGACCTGACTGATCTACCTGACTGATCTATCTGACTGACCTATCTGACTGACCTGACTGATCTACCTGACTGATCTATCTGACTGACCTATCTGACTGACCTGACTGATCTACCTGACTGATCTATCTGACTGACCTATCTGACTGATCTACCTGACTGATCTATCTGACTGACCTATCTGACTGATCTATCTGACTGACCTGACTGATCTTTCTGACTGATCTATCTGACTGATCTACCTGACTGACCTGACTCATCTACCAGACTGATCTATCTGATTGACCTGGCTGACCTGACGGATCTACCTGATGGATCTGTCTGACTGACCTGACTGATCTATATGACTGATCTATCTGACTGACCCGACTGATCTATATGATTGACTTAGCTGATCTATCTGACTGACCTGACTGATCTATCTGACTGATCTATATGATTGACCTAGCTGATCTATCTGACTGACCCGACTGACCTGACTGACTTGACTGATCTACCTGACTGACCTGGCTGATATATTTGACTGATCTGGCTGACCTGACTGATCTATCTGACTGACCTGACTGATCTATCTGACTGATCTATATGATTGACCTAGCTGATCTATCTGACTGACCCGACTGACCTGACTGACCTACCCGACTGACCTCACGGATCTACCTGACTGACCTGACTGATCTACCTGACTGATCTGACTGACCTGACTGATCTACCTGACTGACCTGACAGATCTACCTCACTGACCTGACTGATCTACCTGACTGACCTGACTGACTTGACTGATCTACCTGACTGACCTGGCTGACCTGACTGATCTATCTGGCTGACCTGACTGATCTATCTGACTGATCTATATGATTGACCTGGCTGACCTGACTGATCTACCTGACTGACCTGACTGATCTACCCGACTGACCTGACTGATCTACCTGACTGACCTGACTGACTTGACTGATCTACCTGACTGACCTGACTGATCTATCTGACTGACATGACTGATCTATCTGGCTGACCTGACTGATCTATCTGACTGACCTTTCTGACTGACCTGACTGATCTTTCTGACTGACCTGGCTGAAATATCTGACTGACCTGACTGATCTACCTGACTGACCTGACTGATCTACCTGACTGACCTGACTGACTTGACTGATCTACCTGACTGACCTGGCTGACCTGACTGATCTATCTGCCTGATCTATCTGGCTGACCTGACTGATCTATCTGACTGACCTATCTGACTGACCTGACTGATCTTTCTGACTGACCTGACTGATCTTTCTGACTGACCTGACTGACCTACCTGTCTGACCTGACTGATCTACCTGACTGATCTACCCGACTGACCTGACTGACCTGACTGATATACCTGACTGACCTGTCTGATCTATATGATTTATCTGACTTACCTGTCTGACTGACCTGACTGATCTACCTGACTGACCTGACTGATCTGTCTGACTGACCTGACTGATCTACCAGACTGACCTGACTGATCTACCTGACTGATCTACGAGACTGACTTGACTGATCTGTCTGACTGACCTGACTGATCTGTCTGACTGACCTGGCTGAAATATCTGACTGACCTGACTGATCTGTCTGACTGACCTGACTGATCTACCAGACTGACCTGAAGAATCTGTGGTGTAGGTGTATTCCCAGCTCCATATCTAAGAGGCTGTCTCTCTCTCTCTCTCTCTCACCCCTCTCTCTCTCTCTCTCTCTCTCTCTCTCTCTCTTCTCTCACCCCTCCATATCTAAGAGGCTGTCTCTTCTCTCTCTCTTCTCTCACCCTCCATGCCCTTGTCTGCAGTAGTCATAGCAGCACTGCCACTTTTATTCTAGACATTACTGTGGACTGATTCACCCTGTCCTCCAGACTGACTCCGTTCACTGTGAGGGGAAATTGACTTAATGATTTCACATTAGACTGACCAGTTAAGTTTAAACTAAAGCCTGTAGTGTCTAAACTTAGTTCCCTGCTCAGGGCCAGTAGACATTAATGGGACTTGAATAAATGGGATGGAGTATGTGGAGACACGCTTAGACGCTTAGACAGGCAGATTTATGTGGAGTACACACACACACACACACACACAGACACACACATTAGAGACCGTAGTCATTTTCCCCAGTCCTTTTCTCTTCAGTGCGTGTCCCAGCCCTGGTCTGATGTCACAGGGTTAGCTGAGGTTGTGGCAGCATGTGGAACACACTCAACATTGCTGGGACTGTCACTACGTCCTCCATGACACGTCCCTGTCCCTAGCCAGCCTCTTGGTCTGGGACTGGACACCACAGACAGCTAACCCTGAGGGCCCAAGACATGGGACATTAACCAGCCCAAGTCAGCTTAGCCAGCTTCTTCACCTGCCCCTAGAGAGCCCCTAACCAGCCCCGTACACCCAGCCTCTTCTCTGCCCCCTAGACAGCCCCTAAACCAGCCCCATACACCCAGCCTCTTCTCTGCCCCCTAGACAGCCCCTAACCAGCCCCATGCACCCAGCCTCTTCTCTGCCCCTAGACAGCCCCCTAACCAGCCCCATACACCCAGCCTCTTCTCTGCCCCTAGACAGCCCCTAACCAGCCCCATACACCCAGCCTCTTCTCTTCCCCTAGACAGCCCCTAACGAGCCCCATACACCCAGCCTCTTCTTTTCCCCTAGACAGCCCCCTAACCAGCCCCGTACACCCAGCCTCTTCTCTGCCCCCTAGACAGCCCCCTAACGAGCCCCATACACCCAGCCTCTTCTCTGCCCCCTAGACAGCCCCTAACGAGCCCCATACACCCAGCCTCTTCTCTGCCCCCTAGACAGCCCCCTACACCCAGCTTCTTCTCTGCCCCCTACCCAGCCCCATACCTCTTCTCTGCCCCCTAGACAGCCCCCTAACCAGCCCCTACACCCAGCTTCTTCTCTGCCCCTAACCAGCCCCATACCTCTTCTCTGCCCCTAGAGAGCCCCTAACCAGCCCCCTACACCCAGCCTCTTCTCTGCCCCCTAGACAGCCCCCTAACCAGCCCCATACACCCAGCCTCTTCTCTGCCCCTAGACATCCCCCTAACCAGCCTCTTCTCTGCCCCTAGACAGCCCCTAACCAGCGCCATACACCCAGCCTCTTCCTCTCCTACTGGGCCTTGACGTCACAGACAGCTAACCCCCTCTATACCCCTCTATTCCCCCTCTATACCCCCTCTATACCCCCTCTATACCCCCTCTATTCCCCCTCTATTCCCCTATGCCCCCTCTATTCCCCTCTATTCCCCCTCTATACCCCTCTATTCCCCCCTCTATACCCCCTCTATTCCCCCTCTATTAACCCCTCATCACCCCTCCCATGGTTAGAGCAGGTGCCTGGCTCTCGTGAGCTGTGTGTGTGTCTCCGTTCACCCCCACCCTAGCACGGTTTCTATCTGTTGGGTTTGGGCGTGGCCTGCGGGTGTGGCCTGCGGGCGTGGCCTGCGGTTGTGGCCTGTGGGCGTGGCAGTGTTGGAGGCGTGGCCTGCGGGCGTGGCCTGCATGGAACTGAAAGTAGGAGAAGAAAGAGAAACATACATAAAGTTGGAGGCGTGGCCCTCCCTGTCCTCAGGTCAGTGTTGGAGGCGTGGCCCTCCCTGTCCTCAGGTCAGTGTTGGAGGCGTGGCCTCCCTGTCCTCAGGTCAGTGTTGGAGGCGTGGCCCTCCCTGTCCTCAGGTCAGTGTTGGAGGCGTGGCCCTCCCTGTCCTCAGGTCAGTGTTGGAGGCGTGGCCCTCCCTGTCCTCAGGTCAGTGTTGGAGGCGTGGCTCTCCCTGTCCTCAGGTCAGTGTTGGAGGCCTTAGAGCTGCTTCCAACTAACACAGAGGAGGGAGGTAGGACAGGTCTGAGAACAGCTGTATAGTGCTCTGGCCTCAGGGCCAGAGGGAGGCAGGACACGCTTGAGAACAGCTGTATAGGGCTTAGGCCTCAGGGCCAGAGGGAGGCAGGACAGACTTGAGAACAGCTGTATAGGACTCAGGCCTCAGGGCAAAATCCAAACTCGCGTGATGTCGCACTATCAGTGATCATGCGCTCTTATCGTGACCTCTAACCACTGACCTCGGACCCCTGCCCTCTGTCCAGGCCCAGAATGCCATGCTGGAGGCCCAGGCCAACACGGAGCTGTCACAACGCATTGTTACTCTGGAACAGGAAGTAACTCGGCACAGAGAGGATTCTGGGAAGGCCCAGGTGGAGGTGGACCGATTGCTGGAGATCCTCGGAGAGATGGAGAATGAGAAGAACGACAAGGACAAGAAAATCAATGAACTGGAGAAGTAAGAGTGTGTGTTCTCTACAATAATATATAACCTCTGTCTTCTGTCTGTTCTCGATATAATATATAACCTCTGTCTTCTGTCTGTTCTCTACAATAATATATAACCCCTGTCTGTCTGTCTGTCTGTCTGTCTGTCTGTCTGTCTGTCTGTCTGTCTGTCTGTCTGTCTGTCTGTCTGTCTGTCTGCCTGCCTGCCTGCCTGCCTGCCTGCCTGCCTGCTGCCTGCCTGCCTGCCTGCCTGCCTGCCTGTCTGTCTGTCTGTCTGTCTGTCTGTCTGTCTGTCTCTCTCTGTCTGTCTGTCTGTCTGTCTGTCTGTCTGTCTGTCTGTCTGTCTGTCTGTCTGTCTGTCTGTCTGTCTCTCTCTATGTCTGTCTGTCTGTCTGTCTGTCTGTCTGCCTGCCTGCCTGCCTGCCTGCCTGCCTGCCTGTCTGTCTGTCTGTCTGTCTGTCTGTCTGTCTGTCTGTCTGTCTGTCTGTCTGTCTGTCTGTCTGTCTGTCTGTCTGTATGTCTGTCTCCCTCCCTGTGTTCCAGTATGTATGTCTGTCTCCCTCCCTGTGTTCCAGTATGTCTGTCTCCCTCCCTGTGTTCCAGTCTGTCTGTCTGTCTCCCTCCCTGTGTTCCAGTATGTATGTCTGTCTCCCTGTGTTCCAGTATGTATGTCTGTCTCCCTCCCTGTGTTCCAGTATGTCTGTCTGTCTGTCTCCTGTGTTCCAGTATGTATGTCTGTCTCCCTCCCTGTGTTCCAGTATGTATGTCTGTCTCCTGTGTTCCTGTATGTATGTCTGTCTCCCTCCCTGTGTTCCAGTATGTCTGTCTGTCTCCTGTGTTCCAGTATGTATGTCTGTCTCCTCCCTGTGTTCCAGTATGTCTGTCTGTCTCCCTCCCTGTGTTCCAGTATGTATGTCTGTCTCCCTCCCTGTGTTCCAGTATGTATGTCTGTCTCCCTCCCTGTGTTCCAGTATGTATGTCTGTCTCCCTCCCTGTGTTCCAGTATGTATGTCTGTCTCCTGTGTGTTCCAGTATGTATGTTCATCTGTCTTTGTGAATGCACGTGTGTGTGTGTGTGTGTGTGTGTGTACGTACGTCTGTACGTGTCTGTGTACCATTATGTCTGTATCCGCCTGGCTCTCAGACAGCCGGCCCTGCCGGCCCCCTCTCGCTCCCACCTGTGGCGTTCCCATGAGCCTCAGCAGGTGTCGACCTCTGTGACCTCTGGCTCTCAGCCAATTGAGGGCTAGTTTGGGACTACCTGGGCTAGTGAGTAGTGATGTCATAGTCACAATCACTCCAGCGTTATAAATCACCTAAACACTCCCCTATACTCCATTATAAACCACCTAAACACTCCTCTATACTCTATTATAAATCACCTAAACACTCTCTTTAGTCTATTATAAATCACCTAAACACTCCCTATACTCCATTATAAATCACCTAAACACTTCTATACTCCATTATAAATCACCTAAACACTCCTCTATACTCCATTATAAATCACCTAAACACTCCTCTATACTCTATTATAAATCACCTAAACACTCCCCTATACTCTATTATAAATCACCTAAACACTCCTCTATACTCCATTATAAATCACCTAAACACTGATTCCCTATACTCTATTATAAATCACCTAAACACTCCTCTATACTCCATTATAAATCACCTAAACACTTCTATACTCCATTATAAATCACCTAAACACTCCTCTATACTCCATTATAAATCACCTAAACACCTATGCTCCATTATAAATCACCTAAACACTCCCCTATACTCCATTATAAATCACCTAAACACTCCCCTATGCTCCATTATAAATCACCTAAACACTCCCCTATACTCCATTATAAATCACCTAAACACTCCTCTATACTCCATTATAAACTGAGTGGTTCAAGCCCTGAATGCTGATTGGCTGACAGCTGTGGTATATCAGACCGTATACCACAGGTATGACAACATTTTTATTTTTACTGTTCTAATTACGTTGGTAACCAGTTTATAATATCAATAAGGCACCTCGGGGGTTTGTGGTACATGGCCAATATACCACAGCTAAGGGCTGTTTCCAGGCACTCCGTGTTGTGTCGTGACTAAGAACAGCCATTAGCCGTGGTATATTGGCCATATAGCACACCTCCTCGTGCCTCATTGCTTCATTCTAGCACCATGCACAGTAATTCACCTAAGGGTTTACTCTAAGGGTTTGCTCTTGGCCCCTGAAGCCAGATTAGCCAACCCCTCACACGTTCACCACACCTCCTACTCGCCTCCATTGTTTTAGTGCCTTGATGATGCTTTTCCCCTGGTGGTATAGTGAGTTACAGCTTATGGTAATGGAGGCTGTTGTGTACGGTGGCCTGTAGGTGTCATGTTGTCTGTGGAGTGTAGATGTGGGTGGAACCCCTGGTACTCTGATCAATGTGTATCAGGACCTCTTTATTCAACACAGCTCTTACACAGCCTCCACCCCACTTAGCATGCAGGAGAGGCTGACTATTCAACACAGCCTCCACCCCACTTAGCATGCAGGAGAGGCTGACTATTCAACACAGCCTCCACCCCACTTAGCATGCAGGAGAGGCTGACTATTCAACACAGTCTCCACCCCACTTAGCATGCAGGAGAGGCTGACTATTCAACACAGCCTCCACCCCACTTAGCATGCAGGAGAGGCTGACTATTCAACACAGCCTCCACCCCACTTAGCATGCAGGAGAGGCTGACTATTCAACACAGCCTCCACCCCACTTAGCATGCAGGAGAGGCTGACTATTCAACACAGCCTCCACCCCACTTAGCATGCAGGAGAGGCTGACTGGCAAGGGCACAATTGTTGTGTCTGTCTGTCTGCATGTCTGTTTCATTTCCTAGTCTGAGTTTGTGTCTGTATATACAACTGTCTGAGTGTGTATGTCTTTGAGTAAGTGTCTGTGTGTGTGTGTGTGTATGTGCGTGTGTGTCTGTGTGTGTGTGTGTGTGTGTCTCTGTCTCTATAACTGTCTGTGTGTGTCTCTGTGTGTGTCTCTCTGTGTGTGTGTGTGTGTGTGCGTCTGTCTCTATAACTGTCTATGTGTGTGTGCGTGTGTGTCTCTGTGTGTGTGTGTGTGTGTGTGTCTGTCTCTATAACTGTCTGTGTGTGTGTCTGTGCGTGTGTGTCTCTGTGTGTGTGTGTGTCTCTATAACTGTCTGTGTGTGTGTGTCTGTCTCTAACTGTCTGTGTGTGTGTGTGTGTGTGTGTGTCTGTGCGTGTGTATCTCTGTGTGTGTCTCTCTGTGTCTGTGTGTGTCTGTCTCTATAACTGTGTGTGTGTGTGTGTGTGTGTGTGTGTGTGTGTGTGTGTGTGTGTGTGTGTGTGTGTGTGTGTGTGTGTGTGTGTGTGTGTGTGTGTGTGTGTGTGTGTCTGTATATACAGCTGTCTGAGTGTGTTTTAGTCCACATGGACTAATTGGTGATAATTAATTGTAGGCTACTTTAGGATTTCTTCCATCTCTGTCTCTGTATAAATACATCAAATAATGAATAATGCAGCACTTCAAAACAGCCTTGATGCTGTGTGTGTGTGTGTGTGTGTGTGTGTGTGTGTGTGTGTGTGTGTGTGTGTGTGTGTGTGTGTGTGTGTGTGTGTGTGTGTGTGTGTGTGTGTGTGTGTGTGTGTGTGTGTGTGTGTGTGTGTGCGTGTGCGTGTGTGTGCGTGTGCGTGTCATTAGGGGGTGTGAACTGACGTCTGGAACTACATCTGAACGAGCCGAGCTTTTCCTCTGGGCCATTAATGCAGACACTTTGTCTGCCTCCCAAATGGCACCCTATTTCCTACCTAGTGCACTACTTTCAATCAGAATCCTTCCAAGTGCACTACTTTCAACCAGAACCCTACATAGTGCACTACTTTCAACCAGAACCCTACATAGTGCACTACTTTCAACCAGAACCCTACCTAGTGCACTACTTTCAACCAGAACCCTACATAGTGCACTACTTTCAACCAGAACCCTACATAGTGCACTACTTTCAACCAGAACCCTACCTAGTGCACTACTTTCAATCAGAATCCATAGCACTATATAGGGACAAAGGTGTCACTTGAGATGCATGACTGACCCCAGATCACTGTAGCCTTACTGGGTCCTGCTTTCACACCAGACAGACAGACACCCTGCCTCCTCTCTACAATGAACAGCTAAATCACATGACAAGTTGTGTTTAGCTTCACCTGCTCTGTTCTGTGCCAAGAGTCAGTGGAACATGTAGGATGTGGTTCCAGGTGTGTTAGGGGAGGGTGTGTGTGTGTGTGTGTGTGGTGGGGGGTATTGAACAGCATGAGTTGGTCTCTGGCTGTGCTGCTCTCCTCTCTCATTAAAAACATTAGGAGGCATCCACTCTCTCTCTCTCGCTCTCTTTTCTCTCTCTGTCTCTCTCTCAGCTGTGTGTGTGTGTCTGCATGTTTTCCGGAAGCTTCCACTGGAGAGGATAGTGGGGGTGAGGGCGCTCTCACCCCTTTGACCCCGGACAGAAACCAGTGGGCACGTCAGCCAGGCCCCTGCAGTATGTCTTTGTCAGAACCATGCTCACAACTGACGGCTGCTTGGCACAATCACAACATCACACACACACACACACACACACACACACACACACACACACACACACACACACACACACACACACACACACACACACACACTCACACACACACACACACACACACACACATTCTGCTCCCTGCCAACCAACAGTGGTGGTTTCTGGCCAGAGCAGAGCAGGAGAGCACAGAGAGGGTCAGAGGTCGGGTACGTGACTGCTATACTAAGAGAAGAGAGGGAAACTGGTCGAGGAAGAGAGGAGGTAGAGAGTGTGGAACAGGAGAGGAGAAAGAGAAGTGACTTGGTGGAGGAAAAACAGAAAAGGAAACACACGGAATCCCAAACCTGTTATCTCCTTCACCAGCCTGTCTGTTATCTCCTTCACCAGCCTGTCTGTTACCTCCTTCACCAGCCTGTCTGTTACCTCCTTCACCAGCCTGTCTGTTACCTCCTTCACCAGTCTGTCTGTTATCTCCTTCAGCAGCCTGTCTGTTATCTCCTTCACCAGCCTGTCTGTTATCTCCTTCAGCAGCCTGTCTGTTACCTCCTTCAGCAGCCTGTCTGTTACCTCCTTCACCAGCCTGTCTGTTACCTCCTTCACCAGTCTGTCTGTTATCTCCTTCAGCAGCCTGTCTGTTATCTCCTTCACCAGCCTGTCTGTTACCTCCTTCACCAGCCTGTGTTATCTCCTTCACCAGCCTGTCTGTTATCTCCTTCACCAGCCTGTCTGTTATCTCCTTCACCAGCCTGTCTGTTACCTCCTTCACCTACACCAGCCTGTCTGTTATCTCCTTCACCAGCCTGTCTGTTATCTCCTTCACCAGCCTGTCTGTTACCTCCTTCACCAGCCTGTCTGTTAGCTCCTTCACCAGCCTGTCTGTTACCTCCTTCACCAGCCTGTCTGTTACCTCCTTCACCAGCCTGTCTGTTACCTCCTTCAGCAGCCTGTCTGTTATCTCCTTCAGCAGCCTGTCTGTTATCTCCTTCACCAGCCTGTCTGTTATCTCCTTCACCAGCCTGTCTGTTACCTCCTTCACCAGCCTGTCTGTTATCTCCTTCACCAGCCTGTCTGTTATCTCCTTCACCAGCCTGTCTGTTATCTCCTTCACCAGCCTGTCTGTTATCTCCTTCACCAGCCTGTCTGTTACCTACTTCACCAGCCTGTCTGTTACCTCCTTCACCTTTACCAGCCTGTCTGTTACCTCCTTCACCAGCCTGTCTGTTACCTCCTTCACCAGCCTGTGTTATCTCCTTCACCAGCCTGTCTGTTATCTCCTTCACCAGCCTGTCTGTTACCTCCTTCACCAGCCTGTCTGTTACCTCCTTCACCTACACCAGCCTGTCTGTTATCTCCTTCACCAGCCTGTCTGTTACCTCCTTCACCAGCCTGTCTGTTATCTCCTTCAGCAGCCTGTCTGTTATCTCCTTCACCAGCCTGTCTGTTATCTCCTTCACCAGCCTGTCTGTTACCTCCTTCACCAGCCTGTCTGTTATCTCCTTCACCAGCCTGTCTGTTATCTCCTTCACCAGCCTGTCTGTTATCTCCTTCACCAGCCTGTCTGTTACCTCCTTCACCAGCCTGTCTGTTATCTCCTTCACCAGCCTGTCTGTTATCTCCTTCAGCAGCCTGTCTGTTATCTCCTTCACCAGCCTGTCTGTTATCTCCTTCAGCAGCCTGTCTGTTATCTCCTTCACCTTTACCAGCCTGTCTGTTACCTCCTTCACCAGCCTGTCTGTTACCTCCTTCACCAGCCTGTCTGTTATCTCCTTCACCAGCCTGTCTGTTATCTCCTTCACCAGCCCGTCTGTTATCTCCTTCACCAGCCTGTCTGTTATCTCCTTCACCAGCCTGTCTGTTACCTCCTTCACCAGCCTGTCTGTTATCTCCTTCAGCAGCCTGTCTGTTATCTCCTTCACCAGCCTGTCTGTTACCTCCTTCAACAGCCTGTCTGTTATCTCCTTCAGCAGCCTGTCTGTTATCTCCTTCAGCAGCCTGTCTGTTATCTCCTTCACCAGCCTGTCTGTTATCTCCTTCACCAGCCTGTCTGTTATCTCCTTCACCAGCCTGTCTGTTATCTCCTTCACCAGCCTGTCTGTTATCTCCTTCACCAGCCTGTCTGTTATCTCCTTCACCAGCCTGTCTGTTATCTCCTTCACCAGCCTGTCTGTTATCTCCTTCACCAGCCTGTCTGTTATCTCCTTCACCAGCCTGTCTGTTACCTCCTTCACCAGCCTGTCTGTTACCTCCTTCACCAGCCTGTCTGTTATCTCCTTCACCAGCCTGTCTGTTATCTCCTTCACCAGCCTGTCTGTTACCTCCTTCAGCAGCCTGTCTGTTACCTCCTTCACCAGCCTGTCTGTTACCTCCTTCACCAGCCTGTCTGTTACCTCCTTCACCAGCCTGTCTGTTACCTCCTTCACCAGCCTGTCTGTTATCTCCTTCAGCAGCCTGTCTGTTATCTCCTTCACCAGCCTGTCTGTTATCTCCTTCACCAGCCTGTCTGTTACCTCCTTCACCAGCCTGTCTGTTATCTCCTTCACCAGCCTGTCTGTTATCTCCTTCACCAGCCTGTCTGTTATCTCCTTCACCAGCCTGTCTGTTACCTCCTTCACCAGCCTGTCTGTTATCTCCTTCACCAGCCTGTCTGTTATCTCCTTCAGCAGCCTGTCTGTTATCTCCTTCACCAGCCTGTCTGTTATCTCCTTCAGCAGCCTGTCTGTTATCTCCTTCACCTTTACCAGCCTGTCTGTTACCTCCTTCACCAGCCTGTCTGTTACCTCCTTCACCAGCCTGTCTGTTATCTCCTTCACCAGCCTGTCTGTTATCTCCTTCACCAGCCTGTCTGTTATCTCCTTCACCAGCCTGTCTGTTATCTCCTTCACCAGCCTGTCTGTTACCTCCTTCACCAGCCTGTCTGTTATCTCCTTCAGCAGCCTGTCTGTTATCTCCTTCACCAGCCTGTCTGTTACCTCCTTCACCAGCCTGTCTGTTATCTCCTTCAGCAGCCTGTCTGTTATCTCCTTCAGCAGCCTGTCTGTTATCTCCTTCACCAGCCTGTCTGTTATCTCCTTCACCAGCCTGTCTGTTATCTCCTTCACCAGCCTGTCTGTTATCTCCTTCACCAGCCTGTCTGTTATCTCCTTCACCAGCCTGTCTGTTATCTCCTTCACCAGCCTGTCTGTTATCTCCTTCACCAGCCTGTCTGTTACCTCCTTCACCAGCCTGTCTGTTACCTCCTTCACCAGCCTGTCTGTTATCTCCTTCACCAGCCTGTCTGTTATCTCCTTCACCAGCCTGTCTGTTACCTCCTTCAGCAGCCTGTCTGTTACCTCCTTCACCAGCCTGTCTGTTACCTCCTTCACCAGCCTGTCTGTTACCTCCTTCACCAGCCTGTCTGTTACCTCCTTCACCAGCCTGTCTGTTACCTCCTTCACCAGCTTGTCTGTTACCTCCTTCACCAGCCTGTCTGTTACCTCCTTCACCAGCCTGTCTGTTACCTCCTTCACCAGCCTGTCTGTTACCTCCTTCACCAGCCTGTCAGTTACCTCCTTCACCAGCCTGTCTGTTACCTCCTTCACCAGCCTGTCTGTTACATCCTTCACCAGCCTGTCTGTTACCTCCTTCACCAGCCTGTCTGTCACCTCCTTCACCAGCCTGTCTGTTACCTCCTTCACCAGCCTGTCCGTTATCTCCTTCACCAGCCTGTCTGGTACCTCCTTCACCAGTCTGTCTGTTACCTCCTTCACCAGCCTGTCTGTTACCTCCTTCACCAGCCTGTCTGTTACCTCCTTCACCTTTACCAGCCTGTCTGTTATCTCCTTCACCAGCCTGTCTGTTACCTCCTTCACCAGCCTGTCTGTTACCTCCTTCACCAGCCTGTCTGTTATCTCCTTCACCAGCCTGTCTGTTATCTCCTTCACCAGCCTGTCTGTTATCTCCTTCACCAGCCTGTCTGTTACCTCCTTCACCAGCCTGTCTGTTATCTCCTTCACCAGCCTGTCTGTTATCTCCTTCAGCAGCCTGTCTGTTATCTCCTTCACCAGCCTGTCTGTTATCTCCTTCAGCAGCCTGTCTGTTATCTCCTTCACCTTTACCAGCCTGTCTGTTACCTCCTTCACCAGCCTGTCTGTTACCTCCTTCACCAGCCTGTCTGTTATCTCCTTCACCAGCCTGTCTGTTATCTCCTTCACCAGCCCGTCTGTTATCTCCTTCACCAGCCTGTCTGTTATCTCCTTCACCAGCCTGTCTGTTACCTCCTTCACCAGCCTGTCTGTTATCTCCTTCAGCAGCCTGTCTGTTATCTCCTTCACCAGCCTGTCTGTTACCTCCTTCACCAGCCTGTCTGTTATCTCCTTCAGCAGCCTGTCTGTTATCTCCTTCACCAGCCTGTCTGTTATCTCCTTCACCAGCCTGTCTGTTATCTCCTTCACCAGCCTGTCTGTTATCTCCTTCACCAGCCTGTCTGTTATCTCCTTCACCAGCCTGTCTGTTATCTCCTTCACCAGCCTGTCTGTTATCTCCTTCACCAGCCTGTCTGTTATCTCCTTCACCAGCCTGTCTGTTACCTCCTTCACCAGCCTGTCTGTTACCTCCTTCACCAGCCTGTCTGTTATCTCCTTCACCAGCCTGTCTGTTATCTCCTTCACCAGCCTGTCTGTTACCTCCTTCAGCAGCCTGTCTGTTACCTCCTTCACCAGCCTGTCTGTTACCTCCTTCACCAGCCTGTCTGTTACCTCCTTCACCAGCCTGTCTGTTACCTCCTTCACCAGCCTGTCTGTTACCTCCTTCACCAGCTTGTCTGTTACCTCCTTCACCAGCCTGTCTGTTACCTCCTTCACCAGCCTGTCTGTTACCTCCTTCACCAGCCTGTCTGTTACCTCCTTCACCAGCCTGTCTGTTACCTCCTTCACCAGCCTGTCTGTTACCTCCTTCACCAGCCTGTCTGTTACATCCTTCACCAGCCTGTCTGTTACCTCCTTCACCAGCCTGTCTGTCACCTCCTTCACCAGCCTGTCTGTTACCTCCTTCACCAGCCTGTCCGTTATCTCCTTCACCAGCCTGTCTGGTACCTCCTTCACCAGTCTGTCTGTTACCTCCTTCACCAGCCTGTCTGTTACCTCCTTCACCAGCCTGTCTGTTACCTCCTTCACCTTTACCAGCCTGTCTGTTATCTCCTTCACCAGCCTGTCTGTTACCTCCTTCACCAGCCTGTCTGTTACCTCCTTCACCAGTCTGTCTGTTACCTCCTTCACCAGTCTGTCTGTTACCTTCTTCACCAGCCTGTCTGTTACCTCCTTCACCAGCCTGTCTGTTACCTCCTTCAGCAGTCTGTCTGTTACCTCCTTCACCAGCCTGTCTGTTACCTCCTTCACCAGCCTGTCTGTTACCTCCTTCACCTTTACCAGCCTGTCTGTTACCTCCTTCACCAGCCTGTCTGTTACCTCCTTCACCAGCCTGTCTGTTACCTCCTTCACCAGCCTGTCTGTTACCTCCTTCACCTTTACCAGCCTGTCTGTTACCTCCTTCACCAGCCTGTCTGTTACCTCCTTCACCAGCCTGTCTGTTACCTCCTTCACCAGCCTGTCTGTTACCTCCTTCACCAGCCTGTCTGTTACCTCCTTCAGCAGCCTGTCTGTTACCTCCTTCACCAGCCTGTCTGTTACCTCCTTCACCAGCCTGTCTGTTACCTCCTTCACCAGCCTGTCTGTTATCTCCTTCACCAACTTGTCTGTTACCTCCTTCACCAGCCTGTCTGTTACCTCCTTCACCAGTCTGTCTGTTATCTCCTTCAGCAGCCTGTCTGTTATCTCCTTCACCAGCCTGTCTGTTACCTCCTTCACCAGCCTGTAAGTTATCTCCTTCACCAGCCTGTCTGTTATCTCCTTCACCAGCCTGTCTGTTATCTCCTTCACCAGCCTGTCTGTTACCTCCTTCACCTACACCAGCCTGTCTGTTATCTCCTTCACCAGCCTGTCTGTTATCTCCTTCACCAGCCTGTCTGTTACCTCCTTCACCAGCCTGTCTGTTACCTCCTTCACCAGCCTGTCTGTTATCTCCTTCACCAGCCTGTCTGTTACCTCCTTCACCAGCCTGTCTGTTATCTCCTTCACCAGCCTGTCTGTTATCTCCTTCACCAGCCTGGCTGTTATCTCCTTCACCAGCCTGTCTGTTATCTCCTTCACCAGCCTGTCTGTTATCTCCTTCACCAACCTGTCTGTTATCTCCTTCACCAGCCTGTCTGTTATCTCCTTCACCAGCCTGTCTGTTATCTCCTTCACCAGCCTGTCTGTTATCTCCTTCACCAGCCTGTCTGTTATCTCCTTCACCAGCCTGTCTGTTATCTCCTTCACCAGCCTGTCTGTTACCTACTTCACCAGCCTGTCTGTTACCTCCTTCACCTTTACCAGCCTGTCTGTTACCTCCTTCACCAGCCTGTCTGTTACCTCCTTCACCAGCCTGTAAGTTATCTCCTTCACCAGCCTGTCTGTTATCTCCTTCACCAGCATGTCTGTTACCTCCTTCACCAGCCTGTCTGTTACCTCCTTCACCTACACCAGCCTGTCTGTTATCTCCTTCACCAGCCTGTCTGTTACCTCCTTCACCAGCCTGTCTGTTATCTCCTTCAGCAGCCTGTCTGTTATCTCCTTCACCAGCCTGTCTGTTATCTCCTTCACCAGCCTGTCTGTTACCTCCTTCACCAGCCTGTCTGTTATCTCCTTCACCAGCCTGTCTGTTATCTCCTTCACCAGCCTGTCTGTTATCTCCTTCACCAGCCTGTCTGTTACCTCCTTCACCAGCCTGTCTGTTATCTCCTTCACCAGCCTGTCTGTTATCTCCTTCAGCAGCCTGTCTGTTATCTCCTTCACCAGCCTGTCTGTTATCTCCTTCAGCAGCCTGTCTGTTATCTCCTTCACCTTTACCAGCCTGTCTGTTACCTCCTTCACCAGCCTGTCTGTTACCTCCTTCACCAGCCTGTCTGTTATCTCCTTCACCAGCCTGTCTGTTATCTCCTTCACCAGCCCGTCTGTTATCTCCTTCACCAGCCTGTCTGTTATCTCCTTCACCAGCCTGTCTGTTACCTCCTTCACCAGCCTGTCTGTTATCTCCTTCAGCAGCCTGTCTGTTATCTCCTTCACCAGCCTGTCTGTTACCTCCTTCAACAGCCTGTCTGTTATCTCCTTCAGCAGCCTGTCTGTTATCTCCTTCAGCAGCCTGTCTATTATCTCCTTCACCAGCCTGTCTGTTATCTCCTTCACCAGCCTGTCTGTTATCTCCTTCACCAGCCTGTCTGTTATCTCCTTCACCAGCCTGTCTGTTATCTCCTTCACCAGCCTGTCTGTTATCTCCTTCACCAGCCTGTCTGTTATCTCCTTCACCAGCCTGTCTGTTATCTCCTTCACCAGCCTGTCTGTTATCTCCTTCACCAGCCTGTCTGTTACCTCCTTCACCAGCCTGTCTGTTACCTCCTTCAGCAGTCTGTCTGTTACCTCCTTCACCAGCCTGTCTGTTACCTCCTTCACCAGCCTGTCTGTTACCTCCTTCACCTTTACCAGCCTGTCTGTTACCTCCTTCACCAGCCTGTCTGTTACCTCCTTCACCAGCCTGTCTGTTACCTCCTTCACCAGCCTGTCTGTTACCTCCTTCACCTTTACCAGCCTGTCTGTTACCTCCTTCACCAGCCTGTCTGTTACCTCCTTCACCAGCCTGTCTGTTACCTCCTTCACCAGCCTGTCTGTTACCTCCTTCACCAGCCTGTCTGTTACCTCCTTCAGCAGCCTGTCTGTTACCTCCTTCACCAACCTGTCTGTTACCTCCTTCACCAGCCTGTCTGTTACCTCCTTCACCAGCCTGTCTGTTATCTCCTTCACCAACTTGTCTGTTACCTCCTTCACCAGCCTGTCTGTTACCTCCTTCACCAGTCTGTCTGTTATCTCCTTCAGCAGCCTGTCTGTTATCTCCTTCACCAGCCTGTCTGTTACCTCCTTCACCAGCCTGTAAGTTATCTCCTTCACCAGCCTGTCTGTTATCTCCTTCACCAGCCTGTCTGTTATCTCCTTCACCAGCCTGTCTGTTACCTCCTTCACCTACACCAGCCTGTCTGTTATCTCCTTCACCAGCCTGTCTGTTATCTCCTTCACCAGCCTGTCTGTTACCTCCTTCACCAGCCTGTCTGTTAGCTCCTTCACCAGCCTGTCTGTTACCTCCTTCACCAGCCTGTCTGTTACCTCCTTCACCAGCCTGTCTGTTATCTCCTTCACCAGCCTGTCTGTTATCTCCTTCACCAGCCTGGCTGTTATCTCCTTCACCAGCCTGTCTGTTATCTCCTTCACCAGCCTGTCTGTTATCTCCTTCACCAACCTGTCTGTTATCTCCTTCACCAGCCTGTCTGTTATCTCCTTCACCAGCCTGTCTGTTATCTCCTTCACCAGCCTGTCTGTTATCTCCTTCACCAGCCTGTCTGTTATCTCCTTCACCAGCCTGTCTGTTATCTCCTTCACCAGCCTGTCTGTTACCTACTTCACCAGCCTGTCTGTTACCTCCTTCACCTTTACCAGCCTGTCTGTTACCTCCTTCACCAGCCTGTCTGTTACCTCCTTCACCAGCCTGTAAGTTATCTCCTTCACCAGCCTGTCTGTTATCTCCTTCACCAGCATGTCTGTTACCTCCTTCACCAGCCTGTCTGTTACCTCCTTCACCTACACCAGCCTGTCTGTTATCTCCTTCACCAGCCTGTCTGTTACCTCCTTCACCAGCCTGTCTGTTATCTCCTTCAGCAGCCTGTCTGTTATCTCCTTCACCAGCCTGTCTGTTATCTCCTTCACCAGCCTGTCTGTTACCTCCTTCACCAGCCTGTCTGTTATCTCCTTCACCAGCCTGTCTGTTATCTCCTTCACCAGCCTGTCTGTTATCTCCTTCACCAGCCTGTCTGTTACCTCCTTCACCAGCCTGTCTGTTATCTCCTTCACCAGCCTGTCTGTTATCTCCTTCAGCAGCCTGTCTGTTATCTCCTTCACCAGCCTGTCTGTTATCTCCTTCAGCAGCCTGTCTGTTATCTCCTTCACCTTTACCAGCCTGTCTGTTACCTCCTTCACCAGCCTGTCTGTTACCTCCTTCACCAGCCTGTCTGTTATCTCCTTCACCAGCCTGTCTGTTATCTCCTTCACCAGCCCGTCTGTTATCTCCTTCACCAGCCTGTCTGTTATCTCCTTCACCAGCCTGTCTGTTACCTCCTTCACCAGCCTGTCTGTTATCTCCTTCAGCAGCCTGTCTGTTATCTCCTTCACCAGCCTGTCTGTTACCTCCTTCAACAGCCTGTCTGTTATCTCCTTCAGCAGCCTGTCTGTTATCTCCTTCAGCAGCCTGTCTATTATCTCCTTCACCAGCCTGTCTGTTATCTCCTTCACCAGCCTGTCTGTTATCTCCTTCACCAGCCTGTCTGTTATCTCCTTCACCAGCCTGTCTGTTATCTCCTTCACCAGCCTGTCTGTTATCTCCTTCACCAGCCTGTCTGTTATCTCCTTCACCAGCCTGTCTGTTATCTCCTTCACCAGCCTGTCTGTTATCTCCTTCACCAGCCTGTCTGTTACCTCCTTCACCAGCCTGTCTGTTACCTCCTTCAGCAGTCTGTCTGTTACCTCCTTCACCAGCCTGTCTGTTACCTCCTTCACCAGCCTGTCTGTTACCTCCTTCACCTTTACCAGCCTGTCTGTTACCTCCTTCACCAGCCTGTCTGTTACCTCCTTCACCAGCCTGTCTGTTACCTCCTTCACCAGCCTGTCTGTTACCTCCTTCACCTTTACCAGCCTGTCTGTTACCTCCTTCACCAGCCTGTCTGTTACCTCCTTCACCAGCCTGTCTGTTACCTCCTTCACCAGCCTGTCTGTTACCTCCTTCACCAGCCTGTCTGTTACCTCCTTCAGCAGCCTGTCTGTTACCTCCTTCACCAACCTGTCTGTTACCTCCTTCACCAGCCTGTCTGTTACCTCCTTCACCAGCCTGTCTGTTATCTCCTTCACCAACTTGTCTGTTACCTCCTTCACCAGCCTGTCTGTTACCTCCTTCACCAGTCTGTCTGTTATCTCCTTCAGCAGCCTGTCTGTTATCTCCTTCACCAGCCTGTCTGTTACCTCCTTCACCAGCCTGTAAGTTATCTCCTTCACCAGCCTGTCTGTTATCTCCTTCACCAGCCTGTCTGTTATCTCCTTCACCAGCCTGTCTGTTACCTCCTTCACCTACACCAGCCTGTCTGTTATCTCCTTCACCAGCCTGTCTGTTATCTCCTTCACCAGCCTGTCTGTTACCTCCTTCACCAGCCTGTCTGTTAGCTCCTTCACCAGCCTGTCTGTTACCTCCTTCACCAGCCTGTCTGTTACCTCCTTCACCAGCCTGTCTGTTATCTCCTTCACCAGCCTGTCTGTTATCTCCTTCACCAGCCTGGCTGTTATTTCCTTCACCAGCCTGTCTGTTATCTCCTTCACCAGCCTGTCTGTTATCTCCTTCACCAACCTGTCTGTTATCTCCTTCACCAGCCTGTCTGTTATCTCCTTCACCAGCCTGTCTGTTATCTCCTTCACCAGCCTGTCTGTTATCTCCTTCACCAGCCTGTCTGTTATCTCCTTCACCAGCCTGTCTGTTATCTCCTTCACCAGCCTGTCTGTTACCTACTTCACCAGCCTGTCTGTTACCTCCTTCACCTTTACCAGCCTGTCTGTTACCTCCTTCACCAGCCTGTCTGTTACCTCCTTCACCAGCCTGTAAGTTATCTCCTTCACCAGCCTGTCTGTTATCTCCTTCACCAGCCTGTCTGTTACCTCCTTCACCAGCCTGTCTGTTACCTCCTTCACCTACACCAGCCTGTCTGTTATCTCCTTCACCAGCCTGTCTGTTACCTCCTTCACCAGCCTGTCTGTTATCTCCTTCAGCAGCCTGTCTGTTATCTCCTTCACCAGCCTGTCTGTTATCTCCTTCACCAGCCTGTCTGTTACCTCCTTCACCAGCCTGTCTGTTATCTCCTTCACCAGCCTGTCTGTTATCTCCTTCACCAGCCTGTCTGTTATCTCCTTCACCAGCCTGTCTGTTACCTCCTTCACCAGCCTGTCTGTTATCTCCTTCACCAGCCTGTCTGTTATCTCCTTCAGCAGCCTGTCTGTTATCTCCTTCACCAGCCTGTCTGTTATCTCCTTCAGCAGCCTGTCTGTTATCTCCTTCACCTTTACCAGCCTGTCTGTTACCTCCTTCACCAGCCTGTCTGTTACCTCCTTCACCAGCCTGTCTGTTATCTCCTTCACCAGCCTGTCTGTTATCTCCTTCACCAGCCCGTCTGTTATCTCCTTCACCAGCCTGTCTGTTATCTCCTTCACCAGCCTGTCTGTTACCTCCTTCACCAGCCTGTCTGTTATCTCCTTCAGCAGCCTGTCTGTTATCTCCTTCACCAGCCTGTCTGTTACCTCCTTCACCAGCCTGTCTGTTATCTCCTTCAGCAGCCTGTCTGTTATCTCCTTCAGCAGCCTGTCTGTTATCTCCTTCACCAGCCTGTCTGTTATCTCCTTCACCAGCCTGTCAGTTATCTCCTTCACCAGCCTGTCTGTTATCTCCTTCACCAGCCTGTCTGTTATCTCCTTCACCAGCCTGTCTGTTATCTCCTTCACCAGCCTGTCTGTTATCTCCTTCACCAGCCTGTCTGTTATCTCCTTCACCAGCCTGTCTGTTATCTCCTTCACCAGCCTGTCTGTTACCTCCTTCACCAGCCTGTCTGTTACCTCCTTCACCAGCCTGTCTGTTATCTCCTTCACCAGCCTGTCTGTTATCTCCTTCACCAGCCTGTCTGTTACCTCCTTCAGCAGCCTGTCTGTTACCTCCTTCACCAGCCTGTCTGTTACCTCCTTCACCAGCCTGTCTGTTACCTCCTTCAGCAGCCTGTCTGTTACCTCCTTCACCAGCCTGTCTGTTACCT
>NW_024609807.1:592500-622500 GCF_018296145.1 Oncorhynchus tshawytscha
GAACATGTTAATGATGGAGGAGAGGAACATGTTAATGATGGAGGAGAGGAACATGTTAATGATGGAGGAGAGGAACATGTTAATGATGGAGGAGAGGAACATGTTAATGATGTTAATGATGGAGGAGAGGAACATGTTAATGATGGAGGAGGGGAACATGTTAATGATGGAGGAGAGGAACATGTTAATGATGGAGGAGAGGAACATGTTAATGATGGAGGAGGGGAACATGTTAATGATGGAGGAGAGGAACATGTTAATGATGGAGGAGGGGAACATGTTAATGATGGAGGAGAGGAACATGTTAATGATGGAGGAGGGGAACATGTTAATGATGGAGGAGAGGAACATGTTAATGATGGAGGAGAGGAACATGTTAATGATGGAGGAGAGGAACATGTTAATGATGGAGGAGAGGAACATGTTAATGATGGAGGAGAGGAACATGTTAATGATGGAGGAGAGGAACATGTTAATGATGGAGGAGAGGAACATGTTAATGATGGAGGAGAGGAACATGTTAATGATGGAGGAGAGGAACATGTTAATGATGGAGGAGAGGAACATGTTAATGATGGAGGAGGGGAACATGTTAATGATGGAGGAGAGGAACATGTTAATGATGGAGGAGAGGAACATGTTAATGATGGAGGAGGGGAACATGTTAATGATGGAGGAGAGGAACATGTTAATGATGGAGGAGAGGAACATGTTAATGATGGAGGAGGGGAACATGTTAATGATGGAGGAGGGGAACATGTTAATGATGGAGGAGAGGAACATGTTAATGATGGAGGAGAGGAACATGTTAATGATGGAGGAGGGGAACATGTTAATGATGGAGGGGAGGAACATGTTAATGATGGAGGAGAGGAACATGTTAATGATGGAGGAGAGGAACATGTTAATGATGGAGGAGAAGAACATGTTAATGATGGAGGAGAAGAACATGTTAATGATGGAGGAGAGGAACATGTTAATGATGGAGGAGGGGAACATGTTAATGATGGAGGAGAGGAACATGTTAATGATGGAGGAGAGGAACATGTTAATGATGGAGGAGAGGAAATGTTAATGATGGAGGAGAGGAACATGTTAATGATGGAGGAGGGGAACATGTTAATGATGGAGGAGAGGAACATGTTAATGATGGAGGAGAGGAACATGTTAATGATGGAGGAGAGGAACATGTTAATGATGGAGGAGAGGAACATGTTAATGATGGAGGAGGGGAACATGTTAATGATGGAGGAGGGGAACATGTTAATGATGGAGGAGAGGAACATGTTAATGATGGAGGAGGGAACATGTTAATGATGGAGGAGAGGAACATGTTAATGATGGAGGAGAGGAACATGTTAATGATGGAGGAGGGGAACATGTTAATGATGGAGGAGAGGAACATGTTAATGATGGAGGAGAGGAACATGTTAATGATGGAGGAGGGGAACATGTTAATGATGGAGGAGAGGAACATGTTAATGATGGAGGAGAGGAACATGTTAATGATGGAGGAGGAGAGGAACATGTTAATGATGGAGGAGAGGAACATGTTAATGATGGAGGAGAGGAACATGTTAATGATGGAGGAGAGGAACATGTTAATGATGGAGGAGAGGAACATGTTAATGATGGAGGAGAGGAACATGTTAATGATGGAGGAGAGGAACATGTTAATGATGGAGGAGAGGAACATGTTAATGATGGAGGAGAGGAACATGTTAATGATGGAGGAGAGGAACATGTTAATGATGGAGGAGAGGAACATGTTAATGATGGAGGAGGGGAACATGTTAATGATGGAGGAGAGGAACATGTTAATGATGGAGGAGAGGAACATGTTAATGATGGAGGAGAGGAACATGTTAATGATGTTAATGATGGAGGGGAACATGTTAATGATGGAGGAGAGGAACATGTTAATGATGGAGGAGAGGAACATGTTAATGATGGAGGAGAGGAACATGTTAATGATGGAGGAGAGGAACATGTTAATGATGGAGGAGGGGAACATGTTAATGATGGAGGAGAGGAACATGTTAATGATGGAGGAGAGGAACATGTTAATGATGGAGGAGAGGAACATGTTAATGATGGAGGAGAGGAACATGTTAATGATGGAGGAGGGGAACATGTTAATGATGGAGGAGAGGAACATGTTAATGATGGAGGAGAATAACATGTTAATGATGGAGGAGAGGAACATGTTAATGATGGAGGAGAGGAACATGTTAATGATGGAGGAGGGGAACATGTTAATGATGGAGGAGAGGAACATGTTAATGATGGAGGAGAGGAACATGTTAATGATGGAGGAGAGGAACATGTTAATGATGGAGGAGAGGAACATGTTAATGATGGAGGAGAGGACATACAGAGAACACAGAAGAGAGGAATCTGTGGAATGAGGGTTTGAAGGGCTGGGTGTAATCCTGCAGGGGTGTGTTGGGTTGTGATGGGGTTGGGTGTGTTGGTTGTGTTGGGTTGGGTGTGTTGGTTGTGTTGGGTGTGGGGTGTGTTGGGTGTGTTGTGTTGGGTGTGTTGGGGTTGTGTTGGGTTGTGTGTTGGGTGTGTGTGTGGGTGTGTTGGGTTGGTTTGTGTTGGGTGTGTTGGTTGTGTTGGGTTGTGTTGGGTTGTGTTGGTTGTGTTGTGTTGGGTTGTGTTGGTTGTGTTGGTTGTGTTGGGTGTGTTGGGTCGTGTTGGTTGTGTTCGGTGTGTTGGTTGTGGAATGAGGGTTTGAAGGGCTGGCAGTGTAATCCGTGTTGGTTGTGCGGTGTGTTGGTTGTGGAATGAGGGTTTGAAGGGCTGGAGGTAATCCTGCAGGGTAGAGGGGGGTACTGTACTCCTTCATACCATACTCCCTTCATACCATAGGGTTCTGTTCACCCTTCATACCATAGGGTTCTGTTCACCCTTCATACCATAGGGTTCTGTTCACCCTTCATACCATAGGGTTCTAGGGTTCTTCACCCTTCATACCATAGGGTTCTGTTCACACCCTTCATACCATAGGGTTCTCCCTTTCATACCCTTCATACCATAGGGTTCTGTTCACCCTTCATCTACTCCCTTCATACCATAGGGTTCTGTTCATCCTTCATACCTAGGGTTCTCATCCTTCATACCATAGGGTTCTGTTCACCCTTCATACCATAGGGTTCTGTTCACCCTTCATACCATAGGGTTCTGTTCACCCTTCATACCATAGGGTTCTGTTCATCCTTCATACCATAGGGTTCTGTTCATCCTTCATACCATAGGGTTCTGTTCACCCTTCATACCATAGGGTTCTGTTCACTCTACTCCCTTCATACCATAGGGTTCTGTTCACTCTACTCCCTTCATACCATAGGGTTCTGTTCCCCCTACTCCCTTCATACCATAGGGTTCTGTTCACTCTACTCCCTTCATACCATAGGGTTCTGTTCACTCTACTCGCTTCATACCATAGGGTTCTGTTCACCCTTCATACCATAGGGTTCTGTTCACTCTACTCCCTTCATACCATAGGGTTCTGTTCACTCTACCCTTCATACCATAGGGTTCTGTTCACTCTACTCCCTTCATACCATAGGGTTCTGTTCTACCCCTCTACTCCCTTCATACCATAGGGTTCTGTTCCTCTACTCCCTTCATACCATAGGGTTCTGTTCACTCTACTCCCTTCATACCATAGGGTTCTGTTCATCCTTCATACCATAGGGTTCTGTTCACCCTTCATACCATAGGGTTCTGTTCACCCTTCATACCATAGGGTTCTGTTCATACCATAGGGTTCTACTCCCTTCATACCATAGGGTTCTGTTCACCCTTCATACCATAGGGTTCTGTTCACTCTACTCCCTTCATACCATAGGGTTCTGTTCACTCTACTCCCTTCATACCATAGGGTTCTGTTCACTCCTTCTCTACTACCCTTCATACCATAGGGTTCTGTTCCTCTACTCCCTTCATACCATAGGGTTCTGTTCCCCTACTCCCTTCATACCATAGGGTTCTGTTCATACCATAGGGTTCTGTTCCTCCTCCCTTTCACTCTACTCCCTTCATACCATAGGGTTCTGTTCCCCCTACTCCCTTCATACCATAGGGTTCTGTTCACTCTACTCCCTTCATACCATAGGGTTCTGTTCACCCTTCATACCTAGGGTTCTCCCTTCATACCATAGGGTTCTGTTCACTCTACTCCCTTCATACCATAGGGTTCTGTTCACTCCCTTCATACCATAGGGTTCTGTTCACTCTTCATACCATAGGGTTCTCCCTTCATACCATAGGGTTCTGTTCACCCTTCATACCATAGGGTTCTACTACTCCCTTCATACCATAGGGTTCTGTTCACTCTACTCCCTTCATACCATAGGGTTCTGTTCACTCTACTCCCTTCATACCATAGGTTCTGTTCTGTTCACCCTTCATACCATAGGGTTCTGTTCACTCTACTCCCTTCATACCATAGGGTTCTGTTTCACATACCATAGGGTTCTGTTCCCTTCATACCATAGGGTTCTGTTCACCCTTCATACCATAGGGTTCTGTTCACCCTTCATACCATAGGGTTCTGTTCTACCCTTCATACCATAGGGTTCTGTTCACTCTACTCCCTTCATACCATAGGGTTCTGTTCCCCCTACTCCCTTCATACCATAGGGTTCTGTTCACTCTACTCCCTTCATACCATAGGGTTCTGTTCACCCTTCATACCATAGGGTTCTGTTCACCCTTCATACCATAGGGTTCTGTTCACTCTACTCCCTTCATACCATAGGGTTCTGTTCACTCTACTCCCTTCATACCATAGGGTTCTGTTCACCCTTCATACCATAGGGTTCTGTTCACCCTTCATACCATAGGGTTCTGTTCACCCTTCATACCATAGGGTTCTGTTCACTCATAGGTTCTCCCTTCATACCATAGGGTTCTGTTCACTCTACTCCCTTCATACCATAGGGTTCTGTTCACCTCTACTCCCTTCATACCATAGGGTTCTGTTCACCCTTCATACCATAGGGTTCTGTTCACCCTTCATACCATAGGGTTCTGTTCACTCCCTTCATACTCCCTTCATACCATAGGGTTCTGTTCACTCTACTCCCTTCATACCATAGGGTTCTGTTCACTCCCTTCATACATAGGGTCCTGTTCATATCATAGGGTTCTGTTCACCCTTCATATCATAGGGTTCTGTTCACCCTTCATACCATAGGGTTCTGTTCACTACTCCCTTCTCATAGGGTTCTCCCTTCATACCATAGGGTTCTGTTCACTCTACTCCCTTCATACCATAGGGTTCTGTTCACTCTACTCCCTTCATACCATAGGGTTCTGTTCACTCTACTCCCTTCATACCATAGGGTTCTTCATACTCCCTTCCATAGGGTTCTGTTCACTCTACTCCCTTCATACCATAGGGTTCTGTTCACTCTACTCCCTTCATACCACTCCCTTCATACCATAGGGTTCTGTTCACTCTACTCCCTTCATACCATAGGGTTCTGTTCACTCTACTCCCTTCATATCATAGGGTTCTGTTCACTCTACTCCCTTCATACCGTTCATAGGGTTCTGTTCACTCCCTCTACTCCCTTCATATCGTAGGGTTCTGGTCATGACTAGTGCACTATATAGAGGACAGGGTGTCATTAGGGACTCAGTCCAGGAGACTGTCTGTAGAGAATAAGGGGGCCAGTTGTTCATTGGGAAACTGCTCTGTAGCCAAGCAGATGGCTGACCGGGTTGGAAACACCAAGTTTGAACATTCCTGGATATTTATGACCTGTTATACACACACACACACACACACACACACACACACACACACACACACACACACACACACACACACACACACACACACTCATGAACATACAGACATGCATTGTGTTTGCCATTCCAACTCTACTATAAGTTATTGATTCCAACTCTACCACTTAGAGAAATATATGCTTTACATCATTCAAATGACTGGATCATTAAACAGACAGTTCTGTTCTCCCTGTGAGACCCAGTTCTGTTCTCCCTGTGAGACCCTGTTCTGTTCTCCCTGTGAGACCCAGTTCTGTTCTCCCTGTGTGACCCAGTTCTGTTCTCCCTGTGAGACCCAGTTCTGTTCTCCCTGTGTGACCCAGTTCTCCCTGTGTGACCCAGTTCTGTTCTCCCTGTGAGACCCAGTTCTGTTCTCCCTGTGAGGCCCATTTCTGTTCTCCCTGTGTGACCCAGTTCTGTTCTCCCTGTGAGACCCAGTTCTGTTCTCCCTGTGTGACCCAGTTCTCCCTGTGTGACCCAGTTCTGTTCTCCCTGTGAGACCCAGTTCTGTTCTCCCTGTGAGACCCAGTTCTCCCTGTGTGACCCAGTTCTGTTCTCCCTGTGAGACCCAGTTCTGTTCTCCCTTGTGACCCCTGTGTGGCCCATTTCTGTTCTCCCTGTGTGACCCAGTTCTGTTCTCCCTGTGTGACCCAGTTCTGTTCTCCCTGTGTGACCCAGTTCTCCCTTTTTTTCTCCCTGTGTGACCCAGTTCTGTTCTCCCTGTGTGACCCAGTTCTGTTCTCCCTGTGTGACCCAGTTCTGTTCTCCCTGTGTGACCCATTTCTGTTCTCCCTGTGAGACACAGTTCTGTTCTCCCTGTGAGACCCAGTTCTCCCTGTGTGACCCAGTTCTCCCTGTGTGACCCAGTTCTGTTCTCCCTGTGAGACCCAGTTCTCCCTGTGTGACCCAGTTCTGTTCTCCCTGTGAGACCCAGACACAGCATTGTATCATCTCTGCCCATCTACATTGGTCTACATTGGTCTAGTCTCTGTGTTCCCTCTGTGAGTTGCTGACACCATTCTGCACGCAGGTACACACACTCATACCCACACACACATACACACACTCACACTCATACCCCCACACACTCTCATACACACCCACACACACATACCCAGCTCCTCTAACAACAACTAGTGGTACAGACTGGACTGGACTGGGGCAATGTCTGGACTGGACTACACTGGACTGGGGACATAGACTGGACTGGGGAAATGTCTAGACTGGACTGGATTGGACTAGACTGGACTGGATTGGACTAGACTGGACTTTGTCTGAGCTGGACTGGGGGAATGTCTGGACTGGATTGGACTAGACTGGACTTTGTCTGAGCTGGACTGGGGGAATGCCTGGACTGGACTTGACTGGACTGAGCTGGACTGGGGGAATGTCTGGACTGGACTGGACTAGACTGGACTAGACTTGACTGGGGTAATGTCTGGATTGGACTTGGCTGAGCTGGACTAAACTGAACTGGACTGGGCTGGGCAAATGTCTGGACTGGACTAGACTGGACTGGGCTGAGCTAGATTGGACTAGACTAGACTGGGCTGGACTGGACTGGACTGGGCTGGGCTGAGCTAGACTGGACTAGACTAGACTGGACTGGACTGGACTGGACTGGGCTGAGCTAGACTGGACTAGACTAGACTGGACTGGACTGGGCTCTTCTCTCTACACTGCAGCATATTCTATGTCCCCAGTTAGATCTGATACTGTGGGTTTTGTCTGTGTCTGGACATTTTGCCTGCTGGGCCTGTGTGTGTGTGTGTGTGTGTGTGTGTGTGTGTGTGTGTGTGTGTGTGTGTGTGTCTGTGTGTGCGTGTGTGTGTGTGTACTTGTCCTAAGCACACACCCTCCTGTAGTCTTGAGTGATCAGGTGCTATAACAGGTATGGGTTGGCCCCACTCAGCCCTGTTCCACTCAGCCCTGTTCTACTCAGCCCTGTTCCACTCAGCCCTGTTCCACTCAGCCTTGTTCCACTCAGCCCTGTTCCACTGTTCCACTCAGCCCTGTTCCACTCAGCCTTGTTCCACTCAGCCCTGTTCCACTGTTCCACTCAGCCCTGTTCCACTCAGCCCTGTTCCACTCAGCCCTGTTCTACTCAGCCCTGTTCCACTGTTCCACTCAGCCCTGTTCCACTGTTCCACTCAGCCCTGTTCCACTCAGCCCTGTTCCACTGTTCCACTCAGCCCTGTTCCACTCAGCCCTGTTCCACTCAGCCCTGTGTTCCACTCAGCCCTGTTCTACTCAGCCCTGTTCCACTGTTCCACTCAGCCCTGTTCCACTGTTCCACTCAGCCCTGTTCCACTCAGCCCTGTTCCACTGTTCCACTCAGCCCTGTTCCACTCAGCCCTGTTCCACTCAGCCTTGTTCCACTCAGCCCTGTTCCACTGTTCCACTCAGCCCTGTTCCACTCAGCCCTGTTCCACTCAGCCCTGTTCCACTCAGCCCTGTTCCACTCAGCCCTGTTCCACTGTTCCACTCAGCCCTGTTCCACTCAGCCCTGTTCCACTCAGCCCTGTTCCACTCAGCCCTGTTCCACTGTTCCACTCAGCCCTGTTCCACTCAGCCCTGTTCCACTCAGCCCTGTTCCACTCAGCCCTGTTCCACTGTTCCACTCATCCCTGTTCCACTGTTCCACTCAGCCCTGTTCCACTTAGCCCTGTTACTCTCAGCCCTGTTCCACTGTTCCACTTCATATCACCTTGTTCCTCTGTAATGGGCTTTGGAGGAGCACCAGACCTCTCCTCTCAATTACATTCAATTCAAGGGGCTTTATTGACATGGGAAACATGTGTTAACATTACCAAAGCAAGTGAGGTAGAAAGTAAACAAAAGTGAAATAAACAATAACAATGAACAGTAAACATTACACTCACAGAAGTTGCAAAAGAATAAAGACATTTCAAATGTCATATTATATATATACAGTGTTGTAATGATGTACAAATGGTTAAAGTACCAAAGAGAAAATAAATAAGCATAAATATGGGTTGTATTTACAATGGTGTTTGTTCTTCACTGGTTGCCCTTTTCTTGTGGCAACAGGTCACATCATGCTGCTGTGATGTCACACTGTGGTATTTCACCCAGTAGATATGGGAGTTTATCAACATTGGGTTTGTTTTGTAATTCTTTGTGGGTCTGTGTAATCTGAGGGAAATATGTCTCTCTAATATGGTCATACATTTGGCAGGAGGTTAGGAAGTGCAGCTCAGTTTCCACCTCATTTTGTGGGCAGTGGGCACTTCTCTTGAGAGCCAGGTCTGCCTACGGCAGCCTTTCTCAATAGCAAGGCTATGTTCGCTCCCTCTGTCCCCTGTATCTCTCCAGGCAGGTGTTAGGACTAGTGTGGTCTGTATGTTATCTAACTGTCCTCTCCCTGTATCTCTCCAGACAGGTGTTAGGACTAGTGTAGTCTGTATGTTATCTAACTGTCCTCTCCCCTGTATCTCTCCAGACAGGTGTTAGGACTAGTGTGGTCTGTATGTTATCTAACTGTCCTCTCCCCTGTATCTCTCCAGACAGGTGTTAGGACTAGTGTGGTCTGTATGTTATCTAACTGTCCTCTCCCCTGTATCTCTCCAGACAGGTGTTAGGACTAGTGTGGTCTGTATGTTATCTAACTGTCCTCTCCCCTGTATCTCTCCAGACAGGTGTTAGGACTAGTGTAGTCTGTATGTTATCTAACTGTCCTCTCCCCTGTATCTCTCCAGACAGGTGTTAGGACTAGTGTGGTCTGTATGTTATCTAACTGTCCTCTCCCCTGTATCTCTCCAGACAGGTGTTAGGACTAGTGTGGTCTGTATGTTATCTAACTGTCCTCTCCCTGTATCTCTCCAGACAGGTGTTAGGACTAGTGTAGTCTGTATGTTATCTAACTGTCCTCTCCCCTGTATCTCTCCAGACAGGTGTTAGGACTAGTGTAGTCTGTATGTTATCTAACTGTCCTCTCCCCTGTATCTCTCCAGACAGGTGTTAGGACTAGTGTAGTCTGTATGTTATCTAACTGTCCTCTCCCCTGTATCTCTCCAGACAGGTGTTAGGACTAGTGTAGTCTGTATGTTATCTAACTGTCCTCTCCCCTGTATCTCTCCAGACAGGTGTTAGGACTAGTGTAGTCTGTATGTTATCTAACTGTCCTCTCCCCTGTATCTCTCCAGACAGGTGTTAGGACTAGTGTAGTCTGTATGTTATCTAACTGTCCTCTCCCCTGTATCTCTCCAGACAGGTGTTAGGACTAGTGTAGTCTGTATGTTATCTAACTGTCTAACTCTCCCCTGTATCTCTCCAGACAGGTGTTAGGACTAGTGTAGTCTGTATGTTATCTAACTGTCCTCTCCCCTGTATCTCTCCAGACAGGTGTTAGGACTAGTGTAGTCTGTATGTTATCTAACTGTCCTCTCCCCTGTATCTCTCCAGACAGGTGTTAGGACTAGTGTAGTCTGTATGTTATCTAACTGTCCTCTCCCTGTATCTCTCCAGACAGGTGTTAGGACTAGTGTAGTCTGTATGTTATCTAACTGTCCTCTCCCCTGTATCTCTCCAGACAGGTGTTAGGACTAGTGTAGTCTGTATGTTATCTAACTGTCCTCTCCCCTGTATCTCTCCAGACAGGTGTTAGGACTAGTGTAGTCTGTATGTTATCTAACTGTCCTCTCCCTGTATCTCTCCAGACAGGTGTTAGGACTAGTGTAGTCTGTATGTTATCTAACTGTCCTCTCCCTGTATCTCTCCAGACAGGTGTTAGGACTAGTGTAGTCTGTATGTTATCTAACTGTCCTCTCCCCTGTATCTCTCCAGACAGGTGTTAGGACTAGTGTAGTCTGTATGTTATCTAACTGTCCTCTCCCCTGTATCTCTCCAGACAGGTGTTAGGACTAGTGTAGTCTGTATGTTATCTAACTGTCCTCTCCCTGTATCTCTCCAGACAGGTGTTAGGACTAGTGTAGTCTGTATGTTATCTAACTGTCCTCTCCCCTGTATCTCTCCAGACAGGTGTTAGGACTAGTGTAGTCTGTATGTTATCTAACTGTCCTCTCCCCTGTATCTCTCCAGACAGGTGTTAGGACTAGTGTAGTCTGTATGTTATCTAACTGTCCTCTCCCTGTATCTCTCCAGACAGGTGTTAGGACTAGTGTAGTCTGTATGTTATCTAACTGTCCTCTCCCTGTATCTCTCCAGACAGGTGTTAGGACTAGTGTAGTCTGTATGTTATCTAACTGTCCTCTCCCTGTATCTCTCCAGACAGGTGTTAGGACTAGTGTAGTCTGTATGTTATCTAACTGTCCTCTCCCTGTATCTCTCCAGACAGGTGTTAGGACTAGTGTAGTCTGTATGTTATCTAACTGTCCTCTCCCTGTATCTCTCCAGACAGGTGTTAGGACTAGTGTAGTCTGTATGTTATCTAACTGTCCTCTCCCCTGTATCTCTCCAGACAGGTGTTAGGACTAGTGTAGTCTGTATGTTATCTAACTGTCCTCTCCCCTGTATCTCTCCAGACAGGTGTTAGGACTAGTGTAGTCTGTATGTTATCTAACTGTCCTCTCCCTGTATCTCTCCAGACAGGTGTTAGGACTAGTGTAGTCTGTATGTTATCTAACTGTCCTCTCCCTGTATCTCTCCAGACAGGTGTTAGGACTAGTGTAGTCTGTATGTTATCTAACTGTCCTCTCCCCTGTATCTCTCCAGACAGGTGTTAGGACTAGTGTGGTCTGTATGTTATCTAACTGTCCTCTCCCTGTATCTCTCCAGACAGGTGTTAGGACTAGTGTGGTCTGTATGTTATCTAACTGTCCTCTCCCCTGTATCTCTCCAGACAGGTGTTAGGACTAGTGTGGTCTGTATGTTATCTAACTGTCCTCTCCCTGTATCTCTCCAGACAGGTGTTAGGACTAGTGTGGTCTGTATGTTATCTAACTGTCCTCTCCCTGTATCTCTCCAGACAGGTGTTAGGACTAGTGTAGTCTGTATGTTATCTAACTGTCCTCTCCCCTGTATCTCTCCAGACAGGTGTTAGGACTAGTGAAGTCTGTATGTTATCTAACTGTCCTCTCCCCTGTATCTCTCCAGACAGGTGTTAGGACTAGTGTAGTCTGTATGTTATCTAACTGTCCTCTAGCCCCCTGTATCTCTCCAGACAGGTGTTAGGACTAGTGTAGTCTGTATGTTATCTAACTGTCTCTCCCCTGTATCTCTCCAGACAGGTGTTAGGACTAGTGTAGTCTGTATGTTATCTAACTGTCCTCTCCCCTGTATCTCTCCAGACAGGTGTTAGGACTAGTGTAGTCTGTATGTTATCTAACTGTCCTCTCCCTGTATCTCCAGACAGGTGTTAGGACTAGTGTAGTCTGTATGTTATCTAACTGTCCTCTCCCTGTATCTCTCCAGACAGGTGTTAGGACTAGTGTAGTCTGTATGTTATCTAACTGTCCTCTCCCCTGTATCTCTCCAGACAGGTGTTAGGAGTAGTGTAGTCTGTATGTTATCTAACTGTCCTCTCCCTGTATCTCTCCAGACAGGTGTTAGGACTAGTGTAGTCTGTATGTTATCTAACTGTCCTCTCCCCTGTATCTCTCCAGACAGGTGTTAGGACTAGTGTAGTCTGTATGTTATCTAACTGTCCTCTCCCTGTATCTCTCCAGACAGGTGTTAGGACTAGTGTAGTCTGTATGTTATCTAACTGTCCTCTCCCTGTATCTCTCCAGACAGGTGTTAGGACTAGTGTAGTCTGTATGTTATCTAACTGTCCTCTCCCCTGTATCTCTCCAGACAGGTGTTAGGACTAGTGTAGTCTGTATGTTATCTAACTGTCCTCTCCCCTGTATCTCTCCAGACAGGTGTTAGGACTAGTGTGGTCTGTATGTTATCTAACTGTCCTCTCCCCTGTATCTCTCCAGACAGGTGTTAGGACTAGTGTAGTCTGTATGTTATCTAACTGTCCTCTCCCCTGTATCTCTCCAGACAGGTGTTAGGACTAGTGTAGTCTGTATGTTATCTAACTGTCCTCTCCCCTGTATCTCTCCAGACAGGTGAAGGACCAGACTAAGACGGTGGCCCACCTGAAACATAAGGAGCAGGTGGAGAAGAGTAAGAACGCCCAGCTGGTGCAGGAGGTCAGGAAGAGAGAGGACAACCTCAATGAGAGCTCTCAACACGTCAAGGTGAGAGAGGTGTTTCTCTTGTTCCACTCTCCACTCTATGTCTGATGATGTGTGAAGGCTGTGTACACTCTGTCCCCATAGGACAACCCTTTTTGGTTCTAGGTAGAACCATTTGTGTGTGTGTGTGTGTCCACAGAGGGTCCTACGTGGAACACAAAAGGGTTCTACGTGGAACCAGATAGTCATTTGTTTCTAAGAGTGTAGAGGCCTCATTGTAGAACAAACATTTCTTTCTCCTCCCCCTCTCTCTCATTTTCTCCATCATTATTTTTCTGTTTCTCGTTCTCTCACTCTCTCTGTCCTCTCCGTCCTCTCTTTCCTATTTGTCCTCTCTGTCCTCTCCATCCTCTCTGTCCTCTCTCTCCTTTCTGTCCTCTCTGTCCTCTCTTTCCTATTTGTCCTCTCTGTCCTCTCCGTCCTCTCTTTCCTATTTGTCCTCTCTGTCCTCTCCGTCCTCTCTTTCCTATTTGTCCTCTCTGTCCTCTCCGTCCTCTCTTTCCTATTTGTCCTCTCTGTCCTCTCCGTCCTCTCTTTCCTATTTGTCCTCTCTGTCCTCTCCGTCCTCTCTGTCCTCTCTGTCCTCTCCATCATCTCTGTCCTCTCTGTCCTCTCCGTCCTCTCTGTCCTCTCTTTCCTATTTGTCCTCTCTGTCCTCTCCGTCCTCTCTGTCCTCTCTTCTCTGTCCTTTGAAGCCTGCTCTGGTTCCTCATTTGAGAATATCTGCGATTCCTCTCAGGTAAAATGGGCGAATCAGGTTCCTGCTCCCAAACCGCCCTCACCTCCCCCGCTCCTACTCCCTCCACCACTCCCATGACCTCCTTTCCGTTCCCACATTGTGGTTTTTGGGCGGATGGATAAAGGGATGGAGGGAGGTTTAGACGGAAGGGTGGAGGGACAGAGTGGGCTGCGTTGGTAGGAGAAATTCAACTGTCCGTAACCGGTCAGGTTGTTATAGAGGGGAAGGAATTTACAAGATGTAAAAATATGTATTGACATTAACCTATGAACCAGAACCTTCTAGAGCCCACTAGAAACCAGAACCTTCTAGAGCCCATTAGAAACCAGAACCTTCTAGAGCCCACTAGAAACCAGAACCTTCTAGAGCCCACTAGAAACCAGAACCTTCTAGAGCCACTAGAAACCAGAACCTTCTAGAGCCCACTAGAAACCAGAACCTTCTAGAGCCCACTAGAAACCAGAACCTTCTAGAGCCCACTAGAAACCAGAACCTTCTAGAGCCCACTAGAAACCAGAACCTTCTAGAGCCCACTAGAAACCAGAACCTTCTAGAGCCCACTAGAAACCAGCAAAACCAGAACCTTCTAGAGCCCACTAGAAACCAGCGAAACCAGAACCTTATAGAGCCCACTAGAAACCAGCGAAAAACCAGAGCCCCTTAAACCAGAACCCAGAGCCCACTAGAAACCAGCGAAACCAGAACCTTCTAGAGCCCACTAGAAACCAGCAAAACCAGAACCTTCTAGAGCCCACTAGAAACCAGCGAAACCAGAACCTTCTAGAGCCCACTAGAAACCAGAACCTTCTAGAGCCCACTAGAAACCAGCAAAACCAGAACCTTCTAGAGCCCACTAGAAACCAGTGAAACCAGAACCTCATAGAGCCCATTAGAAACCAGCAAAACCAGAACCTTCTAGAGCCCACTAGAAACCAGCGAAACCAGAACCTTCTAGAAACCAGAGCCCACTAGAAACCCAGCGAAACCAGAACCTTATAGAGCCCATTAGAAACCAGCGAAACCAGAACCTTCTAGAGCCCACTAGAAACCAGCGAAACCAGAACCTTATAGAGCCCATTAGAAACCAGCGAAACCAGAACCTTATAGAGCCCATTAGAAACCAGCGAAACCAGAACCTTCTAGAGCCCACTAGAAACCAGCGAAACCAGAACCTTCTAAAGCCCATTAGAAACTAGTGAAACCAGAACCTTCTAGAGCCCACTAGAACCCAGAACCTTCTAGAGCCCATAAGAAACCAGTGAAACCAGAACCTTCTAGAGCCCACTAGAAACCAGCGAAACCAGAACCCAGAACAGTACAGCTAAAGAAACACACACACACCCTCGTTGAACATCACAGACACTTTAGTTTGACCCGGTCTGACCATGGTGGGTGGAGGGGGTACAGGGTGGAAACTGGGCCCACCGTCTCATTAGTGGTCTGAGAGAAACTTTAATACAGTGATAATCCCTGGTGTTAGCTAGGTAGTGTGTATGTTGTACCCTTCAGTCCATCTCTCCAGGTAGTGTGTGTGTGTGTGTGTGTGTGTGTGTGTGTGTGTGTGTGTGTGTGTGTGTGTGTGTGTGTGTGTGTGTGTGTGTGTGTGTGTGTGTGTGTGTGTGTGTGTGTGTGTTGTGTGTACCCTTCAGTCCATCTCTCCAGGTTGTGTTACAGTATAAAGCTCCACCAGAGGATAGTTAGTTTATTTCTGCGCCAACAAATAGCACGCTATCTCCTTTATAGTGCACTAGTTTGTACCAGTCCCCCTAGGCACTATAGGGTGCCATTAGGGACGCACATGGAACACAGGCTGTTATTATTCATGAGTTGTCATTGGGACAACCCCCACGTTGCTGTGGTTTCACTGTTTTCTCAGTCTGTCTTTCTCTCATGTTCTGTCTCAAGCCTCTATCCGTCCTCTGTTCTGGGTTTCCTTTCTGTTGTTATTGCTCATTGGGTTGGATGTCGGATAGGCCTTTCCATCCTGGTCAATGACGTTCAGTTGTGTGTGTGTGTGTGTGTGTGTGTGTGCTTGCTCAGCGTTGGTTCACATGCTGTGGTTAGAGTGAACCTCTCCTGTCTCCCCCTCTCTCCCCCGCCTCCCCCGTTTCCTCCTGTCTCCCCCAGCCTCCCCTGTCTCCTCCTCTCCCTCCTGTCTCCCCTGTCTCTCCCAGCCTCCCTCTGTCTCTCCCCTGTCTCTCTCCTGTCTCTCCCCTGTCTGCTCCCAGCCTCCACCTGTCACTTCCTGTCTCTCCCTGTCTCTCCCCGTCTCTCCCCTGTCTCTCTCCTGTCTCTCCCCTGTCTCTCCCCTGTCTCTCTCCTGTCTCTCTCCTGTCTCTCCCCCGTCTCTCTCCTGTCTCTCCCCCCGTCTCTCCTGTCTCTCTCCTGTCTCTCCCCTGTCTCTCTCCGTCTCTCCCTGTCTCTCCCTGTCTCTCCCCGTCTCTCCCCTGTCTCTCTCCTGTCTCTCTCCTGTCTCTCCCTGTCTCTCTCCCGTCTCTCTCCTGTCTCTCCCCTGTCTCTCTCCGTCTCTCTCCTGTCTCTCCTGTCTCTCTCGTCTCGTCTCCCTGTCTTTCCTCCGTCTCTCTCCTGTCTCTCCCTGTCTCTCCCCTGTCTCTCCCCTGTCTTTCTCCGTCTCTCTGCTGTCTCTCCCTGTCTTTCTCCGTCTCTCCTGTCTCTCTCCCTGTCTCTCCTGTCTCTCCCTGTCTTTCTCCGTCTCTCTGCTGTCTCTCCCTGTCTTTTTCTCCGTCTCTCTCCTGTCTCTCCCTGTCTCTCTCTCCGTCTCTCCCTGTCTCTCCTGTCTTTCTCCGTCTCTCTCCTGTCTCTCCCCTGTCTTTCTCCGTCTCTCTCCTGTCTCTCCCTGTCTCTCCCCTGTCTTTCTCCGTCTCTCTGCTGTCTCTCCCCTGTCTCTCCCTGTCTTTCTCCGTCTCTCTCCTGTCTCTCCCCTGTCTCTCCCCGTCTCTCCTGTCTCTCCCCTGTCTCTCTCAGTCTCTCCTCTGTCTCTCCCCTGTCTCTCCCTGTCTCTCCCCTGTCTCTCCCCTGTCTCCCCTGTCTCTCCCCTGTCTCCCCGTCTCTCTCCGTCTCTCCCCTGTCTCTCCCCTGTCTCTCTCCTGTCTCTCCCTGTCTCTCTCCTGTCTCTCCCTGTCTGTCTCTCCCCTGTCTCTCCTGTCTCTCCCTGTCTCTCCCTGTCTCTCTCCGTCTCTCCCCTGTCTTTCTCCGTCTCTCCCTGTCTCTCCCCTGTCTCTCCCCTCTCTCTCTCCGTCTCTCCCCTGTCTCTCCTGTCCTCTGTCTTTCCCCCGTCTCTCCTGTCTTTCTCTGTCTCTCCCTGTCTCTCCCTGTCTCTCCCTGTCTCTCTCCTGTCTCTCTCCTGTCTCTCCCCTGTCTCTCCTGTCTCTCCCGTCTCTCTCCGTCTCTCCTGTCTCTCTCCTGTCTCTCTCCTGTCTCTCCCCTGTCTCTCCCTGTCTCTCCCCTGTCTCTCCCTGTCTCTCCCTGTCTCTCCCCTGTCTCTCCTGTCTTTCTCCGTCTCTCTCCCCTGTCTTTCTCCGTCTCTCCCCTGTCTCTCCCCTGTCTCTCCCTGTCTCTCCTGTCTCCCCAGCCTCTCCGTTTCCTCCTGTCTCCCCCAGCCTCCCCTGTCTCCCCTCCCTCTGTCTCTCCCCAGCCTCCCTCTGTCTCTCCCCTGTCTCTCTCTCTGTCTCTCCTGTCTCTCTCCTGTCTCTCCCTGTCTCTCCCTACCTCTCCTGTCTCTCCCTGTCTCCTGTCTCTCCTCCTGCCTCCCTGTCTCTCCCTGTCTCTCCCTGTCTCTCTCCTGTCTCTCCTGTCTCTCCCCTGTCTCTCCCTGTCTCTCCCCTGTCTCCTGTCTCTCTGTCTCTCCCTGTCTCCTGTCTCTCTCCTGTCTCTCCCTGTCTCTCTCCTGTCTCTCCCTGTATCTCCCTGTCTCTCCCGTCTCTCCTGTATCTCCCTGTCTCTCCCTGTCTCTCCCTGTCTCTCTCCTGTCTCTCTCCTGTCTCTCTCCTGTCTCTCCCCTGTCTCTCCCTGTCTCTCCCCTGTCTCTCTCCTGTCTCTCTCCTGTCTCTCCTGTCTCTCTCCTGTCTCTCTCCTGTCTCTCCCTGTCTCTCCTGTCTCTCCCCTGTCTCTCCTGTCTCTCCTGTCTCTCCCTGTCTCTCCTGTCTCTCCTGTCTCTGTCTGTCTCTCCCTGTCTCTCTCCTGTCTCTCCCTGTCTCTCCTGTCTCTCCCCTGTCTCTCTCCTGTCTCTCCCCTGTCTCTCCCTGTCTCTCTCCTGTCTCTCCCTGTCTCTCTCCTGTCTCCCCTGTCTCTCCCTGTCTCTCCTGTCTCTCCCTGTCTCTCTCCTGTCTCTCCTCTCTCTCTCCTGTCTCTCCCTGTCTCTCTCCTGTCTCTCCCTGTCTCTCTCCTGTCTCTCTCCTGTCTCTCCCTGTCTCTCTCCTGTCTCTCTCCTGTCTCTCTCCTGTCTCTCTCCTGTCTCTCCCTGTCTCTCTCCAGTCTCTCCTGTCTCTCCTGTCTCCCCTGTCTCTCTCCGTCTCTCCCTGTCTCTCCCCTGTCTCTCCCTTCTCTCCCGTCTCTCTCTCCGTCTCTCTCCTGTCTCTCCCTGTCTCTCTCCTGTCTCTCCCTGTCTCTCTCCCTGTCTCTCCCTGTCTCTCCCTGTCTCTCCCTGTCTCTCTCCGTCTCTCCCTGTCTTTCTCCGTCTCTCTCCCTGTCTTTCTCCTTCTCTCCCCCTGTCTCTCCCTGTCTCTCCCTGTCTCTCTCCTGTCTCTCCCCAGCCTCTCCGTTTCCTCCTGTCTCCCCCAGCCTCCCCTGTCTCCCCTCCCTCTGTCTCTCCCCAGCCTCCCTCTGTCTCTCCCCTGTCTCTCTCCTGTCTCTCCCCTGTCTCTCCCTGTCTCTCTCCTGTCTCTCCTGTCTCTCCCCTGCCTCTCCCTGTCTCTCCCTGTCTCTCTCCTGTCTCTCCTGTCTCTCCCCTGTCTCTCTCCTGTCTCTCCCCTGTCTCTCCCCTGTCTCTCCCCTGTCTCTCTCCTGTCTCTCCCCTGTCTCTCCCTGTCTCTCTCCTGTCTCTCCCTGTCTCTCTCCTGTCTCTCCCTGTATCTCCTGTCTCTCCCTGTCTCTCTCCTGTATCTCCCTGTCTCTCCCCTGTCTCTCCCCTGTCTCTCCCTGTCTCTCTCCTGTCTCTCCTGTCTCTCCCTGTCTCTCCCCTGTCTCTCCCCTGTCTCTCTCCTGTCTCTCTCCTGTCTCTCCCTGTCTCTCCCTGTCTCTCTCCTGTCTCTCTCCTGTCTCTCCCTGTCTCCTGTCTCTCCCTGTCTCTCTCCTGTCTCTCCTGTCTCTCCTGTCTCTCTCCTGTCTCTCCCCTGTCTCACTCTGTCTCTCCCCTGTCTCTCCTGTCTCTCCCTGTCTCACTGTCTCTCCCTGTCTCTCTCCTGTCTCTCCCCTGTCTCTCCCCTGTCTCTCTCCTGTCTCTCCCCTGTCTCTCTCCTGTCTCTCCCTGTCTCTCCCCTGTCTCTCTCCTGTCTCTCCCTGTCTCTCTCCTGTCTCTCCCCTGTCTCTCTCCTGTCTCTCCCTGTCTCTCTCCTGTCTCCCCCTGTCTCTCCCAGCCTCCCTCTGTCTCTCCCCTGTCTCTCTCCTGTCTCTCCCCTGTCTGCTCCCAGCCTCCACCTGTCACTTCCTGTCTCTCCCTGTCTCTCCCTGTCTCTCCCCTGTCTCTCCTGTCTCTCCCTGTCTCTCCCTGTCTCTCTCCTGTCTCTCTCCTGTCTCTCCCCGTCTCTCTCCTGTCTCTCCCTGTCTCTCCCTGTCTCTCTCCGTCTCCCCTGTCTCCCCTGTCTCTCCCCGTCTCTCCCTGTCTCTCTCCTGTCTCTCTCCTGTCTCTCCCCTGTCTCTCTCCGTCTCTCTCCTGTCTCTCCCTGTCTCTCTCCGTCTCTCTCCTGTCTCTCCCTGTCTCTCTCCGTCTCTCCCTGTCTTTCTAAAGTCTCTCTCCTGTCTCTCCCTGTCTCTCCCCTGTCTCTCCCCTGTCTTCTCTCTGCTGTCTCTCCTGTCTTTCTCTCTCTCTTCCTGTCTCTCCCCTGTCTCTCCCTGTCTCTCCCCTGTCTTTCTCCGTCTCTGCTGTCTCTCCCTGTCTGTCTTCTCTCCCTGTCTTCCTGTCTCTCCCCTGTCTCTCTCTGTCTCTCCCCTGTCTGTCTCTCCCTGTCTTTCTCCGTCTCTCTCCTGTCTCTCCCCTGTCTTTCTCTGTCTCTCTCCTGTCTCTCTCTGTCTCTCCTGTCTTTCTCCGTCTCTCTGCTGTCTCTCCCCTGTCTCTCCCCTGTCTTTTTCTCCGTCTCTCTCCTGTCTCTCCCTGTCTCTCCCCGTCTCTCTCCTGTCTCTCCCCTGTCTCTCTCAGTCTCTCCCTGTCTCTCCCTGTCTCTCCCCTGTCTCTCTCCGTCTCTCCCCTGTCTCTCCCCTGTCTCCCTGTCTCTCCGTCTCTCCGTCTCTCCTGTCTCTCCCCTGTGTCTCTCCTGTCTCTCCCTGTCTCTCTCCTGTCTCTCCCCTGTCTCTCCCCTGTCTCTCCCCTGTCTCTCTCCGTCTCTCCCCTGTCTCTCCCCTGTCTTTCTCCGTCTCTCCCCTGTCTTTCTCCGTCTCTCCCCTGTCTCTCCCCTGTCTCTCCCTGTCTCTCTCCGTCTCTCTCTTTCCCTGTCTCTCCCTGTCTTTCTCCGTCTCTCCCCTGTGTCTTTCTCCGTCTCTCCCCCTGTCTCTCCCTGTCTCTCCCCTGTCTCTCTCCGTCGTCTCCCTGTCTCTCCCCTGTCTCTCCTATGTCTCTCCTTATCTCTCTCCGTCTCTCTCCCTGTCTCTCCCCTGTCTCTCTCCTGTCTCTCCCCTGTCTCTCCTGCATAATCTCTCCCTGTCTCTGTCTCCTGTCTTTCTCCGTCTCTCCCCTGTCTTTCTCCGTCTCTCCCTGTCTCTCCCCTGTCTCCTCCCTGTCTCTCCTCCTGTCTCTCCCCAGCCTCTCCCCTTCCTCCTGTCTCCCCCAGCCTCCCTGTCTCCCCTCTGTCTCCCAGCCTCCCCAGTCCTCCCTCTGTCTCTCCCCAGCCTCCCTCTGTCTCTCCTGTCTCTCTCCTGTCTCTCCCCTGTCTCTCCCCTGTCTCTCTCCTGTCTCCCCCTGTCTCTCCCTGCCTCTCCCTGTCTCTCCCCTGTCTCTCTCCTGTCTCTCCCCTGTCTCTCCCCTGTCTCTCCTGTCTCTCCCCTGTCTCTCCTGTCTCTCCCCTGTCTCTCCCCTGTCTCTCTCCTGTCTCTCCTGTCTCTCCCCTGTCTCTCTCCTGTCTCTCCCCTGTCTCTCTCCTGTCTCTCCCCTGTATCTCTCCTGTCTCTCCGTCTCTCTCCTGTCTCTCCCTGTCTCTCTCCTGTCTCTCTCCTGTCTCTCTCCTGTCTCTCTCCTGTCTCTCTCTGTCTCTCCTGTCTCTCCCTGTCTCTCCCCTGTCTCTCTCCTGTCTCTCTCCTGTCTCTCTCCTGTCTCTCTCCTGTCTCTCCTGTCTCTCTCCTGTCTCTCCCCTGTGTCTCTCCCTGTCTCTCCCCTGTCTCTCTCCCTGTCTCTCCCTGTCTCTCCCCCTGTCTCTCTCCTGTCTCTCCCCTGTCTCACTCTGTCTCTCCCCTGTCTCTCTCCTGTCTCTCCCTGTCTCTCCCTGTCTCTCCCCTGTCTCTCCCTGTCTCTCTCCTGTCTCTCCCTGTCTCTCCCTGTCTCTCTCCCTGTCTCTCCCCGTCTCTCTCTGTCTCTCCCTGTCTCTCCCCTGTCTCTCCCCGTCTCTCTCCTGTATCTCTCCTGTCTCTCTCCTGTCTCTCCCCTGTCTCTCCCCTGTCTCTCCCCTGTCTCTCCCCTGTCTCTCCCCGTCTCTCTCCTGTCTCTCTCCTGTCTCTCCCCTGTCTCTCCCCTGTCTCTCTCCTGTATCTCCCCTGTCTCTCCCTGTCTCTCTCCTGTCTTTCTCCTGTCTCTCCCCTGTCTCTCCCCTGTCTCTCTCCTGTCTCTCCCTGTCTCTCTCCTGTCTCTCCCTGTCTCTCCCCTGTCTCTCTCCTGTCTCTCCCCTGTCTCTCTCCTGTCTCTCCCCTGTCTCTCTCCTGTCTCTCTCCTGTCTCTCCCCTGTCTCTCCCTGTCTCTCCCCTGCCTTTCTCCTGTCTTTCTCCTGTCTCCCCCTCTCTCCCCCGCCTCCCTGTTTCCTCCTGTCTCTCCCCAGCCTCCCCATGTCTCCTCCTCTCCCTCCTGTCTCCCCCTGTCTCTCCCAGCCTCCCTCTGTCTCTCCCCCGTCTCCCCCAGCCTCCTCTTTCTCTCCCCTGTCTCTCTCCTTTCTCTCTCCTGTCTCTCTCCTGTCTCTCCCCTGTCTCTCCCCAGCCTCCACCTGTCACTTCCTGTCTCTCCCTGTCTCTCCCTGTCTCTCCCCGTCTCTCTCCTGTCTCTCCCCTGTCTCTCCCCTGTCTCTCTCCTGTCTCTCCCCTGTCTCTCTCCTGTCTCTCCTCTGTCTCCCATCTCTCCCCGTCTCTCTCCTGTCTCTCCCCGTCTCTCCCTGTCTCTCTCCGGTCTCTCCCTGTCTCTCCCCTGTCTCTCTCCTGTCTCTCTCCTGTCTCTCCCCTGTCTCTCCCCTGTCTCTCTCCGTCTCTCTCCTGTCTCTCCCCTGTCTCTCCCCTATCTCTCCCCCTGTCTCTCTCCTGTCTCTCCCCTGTCTCTCCCCTGTCTCTCTCCGGTCTCTCCCCTGTCTCTCTCCTGTCTCTCCCCTGTCTCCTCCCAGCCTCCACCTGTCTTCCCCCAGCCTCCCCTGCTACTCCCTGTCTCTTCCTGCCTCCCCCTGTTTCTCCCTGTCTCTCCATTTCTCTCCTGTCTCCCAGCCTGAGGACACACTATACATGCCCCTGCTCTGGCCCCTCCATCCCTCCATTTCTCCACCCCTCCAGCCCACCTTCCCTCCACCAGTGGGGCCCCACTCCTCCTGCCAAACCGAACCCAGCATTGTGCCTCTGTCCCTGGCCAAACTCAGACCGATCACTGGGCCTGATGGAGGCTTCATGGCCTCATGGTTCTGGGTCCAGTCTCCCCTCTGATATAGTCCAGGGTTTGGCCCCGACCCTCAGGCATGTCTTTATGTCCTGTGTGTGATGGAGGCAGAACAGATTTGGAAAGATGACACCCGTTGTTCCATCGTTAGCTCAGTCTCTCCGAATGGGTTTGACGTAGGACAGGGAAGGAGGACGCCCAGCAAACCAAAATTGGTTCTGTAAAATTTCCCAGAACATTTGTTAGGTTGCGGCAAATCTTCTCATAAAACAAAAACTGTCCAGTCATGGTGATGATTCTAGAATGTTTGTATAAAACATTTGCCTGATGTTGCAAGAATGTTCTGAGACCACATTTAACCTGTTCTTTAAAGGTTCCTAGAACACATTTAACCTGTTCTTTAAAGGTTCCTAGAACACATTTAACCTGTTCTTTAAAGGTTCCTAGAACACATTTAACCTGTTCTTTAAAGGTTCCTAGAACACATTTAACCTGAACACATTTAACCTGTTCTTTAAAGGTTCCCATTTAAGAACACATTTAACCTGTTCTTTAAAGGTTCCCAGAACACATTTAACCTGTTCTTTAAAGGTTCCCAGAACACATTTAACCTGTTCTTTAAAGTTCTTTAAAGGTTCCCAGAACACATTTAACCTGTTCTTTAAAGGTTCCCAGAATGTTTCATTTGTTTGTAGGAACATTCTGGTGAGAGCATTGTGGGGACATTGCAAAATATATGTTCCCAAAACACAAAAACTGTCCAGATAATTCTACCATGTTTCTTTTATGGTACAAAAAACATTCACCTGATGATACAAGAACGTTCCCAGAACACATGTTGTCTGTTTAAAAGGTTTCCAGGATGTTTATTCAGGGTGTGGTAACGTTGTGGGGACATGGCAATAGATGCCTTCAGAAAGTATTCACACCCCTTGACTTTTTTCCATATTTTGTTTTGTTACAGCCTGAATTTAAATTAGATTAAATTGAGAATTTGTGCCACAGTACTCTACACAATACCCCATATTGTCAAAGTGGAATTATATTTTTAGAAAATTTGACAAATTAATAAAAAATAATAAACTGAAATTTCTTGAGTGAATAAGTTTTCAAGCCGTTGGTGTGGCAAGCCTAAATAAGCCTAAATGTTCTCAACAAGTCACATAATAAGTTGCATGGACTCTGTGTGCAATAATAGTATTTAACATGATTTTTTAATGACTACACAAACAATTATTTGTAAGGTCCCTCAGTCGAGTAGTGAATTTCAAACACAGATTCAAGTTCAAAGACAAGGGAGGTTTTCCAATGCTTCGCAAAGAAGGGCAGCTATTGGTAGATGGATAAAAAAAAAATATCATGCTTGAGTTATTAATAACTCTTTGGATGGTGTATCAATACTCCCAGAGTCTCTACAAAGATACAGGCGTCCTTCCTAACTCAGTATCAATACTCCCAGAGTCTCTACAGAGATACAGGCGTCCTTCCTAACTCAGTATCAATACTCCCAGAGTCTCTACAGAGATACAGGCGTCCTTCCTAACTCAGTATCAATACTCCCAGAGTCTCTACAGAGATACAGGCGTCCTTCCTAACTCAGTATCAATACTCCCAGAGTCTCTACAGAGATACAGGCGTCTCCTTCCTAACTCCTTCCTAACTCAGTATCAATACTCCCAGAGTCTCTACAGAGATACAGGTGTCCTTCCTAACTCAGTATCAATACTCCCAGAGTCTCTACAAAGATACAGGCGTCCTTCCTAACTCAGTATCAATACTCCCAGAGTCTCTACAGAGATACAGGCGTCCTTCCTAACTCAGTATCAATACTCCCAGAGTCTCTACAGAGATACAGGCGTCCTTCCTAACTCAGTATCAATACTCCCAGAGTCTCTACAAAGATACAGTCCTTCCTAACTCAGTATCAATACTCCCAGAAAAAGATACAGGCGTCCTTCCTAACTCAGTATCAATACTCCCAGAGTCTCTACAAAGATACAGGCGTCCTTCCTAACTCAGTATCAATACTGTTCTGAAATGAGTCTCTACAAAGATACAGGCGTCCGCTAACTCAGTATCAAATGTTATATCAGTCTCCCTTCAAAAATCCCAGAGTCAAATACAGGCATCCTTCCTAACTCAGTTTATGCTACAAAACCAACTGTTTTATAAGAGGTTTTAAAAATAGGTTCTATTTGACCAAAACATTCTGTGACATAGTAAGGCTTTGTTGGCAGAATAGATGGATGCAGTTCAATGCACGACTCATATAATTCACCAAGACATTTCTTCATAGTCCAACAAATATTTACAATCAGGTTGTAAATTACAGCTGGCCTGGTACGTTGGTTGCCGCTTTCAGCCATTCGGGATGCACTGTTTCAGTTGAAATGACTCAATACCTTCGACAAAAACAGATGAATGTAACTATGGCTGGGAATTATCAAAACAATCAAACTAGCTAGGGGCAATGACAACAAGTCAGTCATCACGTGGCTAATAGGCTAGCGTATCTATTTATGTTGCTATTTATTTAGCAAGCTGGAAACATGGAGCCTAACGTCAGCTAGCTAACTAACGAGCTGCTGGGAGGAGGTCATGTCATTGGATGGGTGGATGAGTTTTTGGACGGGTGGATGAGTTTTTGGACGGGTGGATGAGTTTTTGGACGGGTGGATGAGTTTTGGATGGGTGGATGAGTTTTGGATGGGTGGATGAGTTTTTGGATGGGTGGATGAGTTTTTGGACGGGTGGATGAGTTTTTGGAGTTTTGGGGTGGATGAGTTTTGGACGGGTGGATGAGTTTTTGGATGGGTGGATGAGTTTTGGACAGGTGGATGGATTTCCCCCATATCGTTTTTGGTGGCTACAGCCAGAGTTCAGGTGTCATTTGGTTAACTAGCTAGAGATGTGAATCCCTTTGCTAGCTTGGTATGCTGAACTTGAATGACTATCCGCTGTTAGCATATTTCTTAGTTGTCAATCAAATGCATTCGGCATTGAGGAGGGGGGGGGACAAGTTCCCATTCAGTTGTCAAAACGTGGGTTGAGAGAAGCAGGCATTTGCAGGCAAGCACTTGGGCTCCCGAGTGGCGCAGCGGTCTGAGGCACTGCATCTCAGTGTTAGAGGCGTCACTACAGACACCCTGGTTTGAGTCCAGGCTGTGTCACAGCCGGCCGTGATTGGGATTGGGCGGTGCACAGCCGGCCGTGATTGGGATTGGGCGGTGCACAGCCGTAATGTTCTGGGAATGTTCCTGGTTTGCTGCGGGGTTTGATCGGTTAGACCAGGACACCATTAGTTGGCTAGAGAGCAATACTCCTCTGCTTCGTCCTTCATCCTGTCTCTCCTCTTTCTCCCTCCTCTGCCTCTTCTCCCTCCTCTGCCTCTTCTCCCTCCTCTGCCTCTTCTCCCTCCTCTGCCTCTTCTCCCTCCTCTGCATCTTCTCCCTCCTCTGCCTCTTCTCCCTCCTCTGCCTCTTCTCCCTCCTCTGCCTCTTCTCCCTCTTCTCCCTCTGCCTCTTCTCCCTCCTCTGCCTCTTCCCCCTCCTCTGCCTCTTCTCCCTCCTCTTCCTCTTCTCCCCCTCTCCTCTTGCCTCCCCTCCTCTGCCTCTTCCCCCTCCTCTGCCTCTTCTCCCTCCTCTGCCTCTTCTTCTCCCTCCTCTGCCTCTTCTCCCTCCTCTGCCTCTTCTCCCTCCTCTGCCTCTTCTCCCTCCTCTGCCTCTTCCCCCTCCTCTGCCTCTTCTCCCTCCTCTGCCTCTTCTCCCTCCTCTGCCTCTTCTCCCTCCTCTGCCTCTTCCCCCTCCTCTGCCTCTTCTCCCTCCTCTGCCTCTTCTCCCCCTCCTCTGCCTCTTCCTCCCTCCTCTGCCTCTTCTCCCTCCCTCCTCTGCCTCTTCCCCTCCTCTGCCTCTTCCCCCTCCTCTGCCTCTTCTCCCTCCCTCTCTCCCTCCCCCTCCTCTCCTCCTCTTCTCCCTCCTCTGCCTCTCCTCTCCCTCCTCCTCTGCCTCTTCTCCCTCCTCTGCCTCTTCCCCTCCTCTGCCTCTTCCCCTCCTCTGCCTCTTCTCCCCTCCTCTGCCTCTTCTCCCTCCTCTGCCTCTTCTCCCTCCTCTGCCTCTTCTCCCTCCTCTGCCTCTTCCCCCTCCTCTGCCTCTTCTCCCTCCTCTGCCTCTCTCCCTCCTCTTCCTCTTCTCCCTCCTCTGCCTCTTCTCCCTTCTCCCTCCTCTGCCTCCTCCCTCCTGCCTCTTCTCCCTCCTCTGCCTCTTCTCCCTCCTCTGCCTCTTCCCCTCCTCTGCCTCTTCCCCCTCTCTTCCCCCTCTCTCTGCCTCTTCTCCCTCCTCTGCCTCTTCTCTCCCTCCTCTGCCTCTTCTCCCTCCTCTGCCTCTTCTCCCTCCTCTGCCTCTTCCCCCTCCTCTGCCTCTTCTCCCTCCTCTGCCTCTTCTCCCTCCTCTGCCTCTTCTCCCTCCTCTGCCTCTTCTCCCTCCTCTGCCTCTTCTCCCTCCTCTGCCTCTTCCCCCTCCTCTGCCTCTTCTCCCTCCTCTTCTCCCTCCTCTGCCTCTTCTCCCTCCTCTGCCTCTTCTCCCTCCTCTGCCTCTTCTCCCTCCTCTGCCTCTTCCCCTCCTCTGCCTCTTCCCCCCCTCTCTGCCTCTTCTCCCTCCTCTGCCTCTTCTCCCCTCCTCTGCCTCTTCTCCCTCCTCTGCCTCTTCTCTCCTCCTCTGCCTCTTCTCCCTCCTCTGCCTCCTCTCTCCCTCCTCTGCCTCTTCTCCCTCCCTCTGCCTCCTCTGCCTCTTCTCCCTCCTCTGCCTCTTCTCCCTCCTCTGCCTCTTCCCCCTCTTCTCCCTCCTCTGCCTCTTCTCCCTCCTCTGCCTCTTCCCCCTCCTCTGCCTCTTCTCCCTCCTCTGCCTCTTCTCCCTCCTCTGCCTCTTCCCCCTCCTCTGCCTCTTCTTCTCCCTCCTCTGCCTCTTCCCCCTCCTCTGCCTCTTCTCCCTCCTCTGCCTCTTCTCCCTCCTCTGCCCTCTTCTGCCTCCTCCCCTCTGCCTCTTGCCTCTTCCCCCTCCTCTGCCTCTTCTCCCTCCTCTGCCTCTTCTCCCTCCTCTGCCTCTTCCCCTCCTCTCCTCCTCTTCCCCTCCTCTGCCTCTTCTCCCCCTCCTCTGCCTCTTCTCCCTCCTCTGCCTCTTCTCCCTCCTCTGCTCTCTTCTCCCTCCTCTGCCTCTTCTCCCTCCTCTGCCTCTTCCCCCTCTGCCTCTTCTCCCCTCTGCCTCTTCTCCCTCCTCTGCCTCTTCTCCCTCCTCTGCCTCTTCTCCCTCCTCTGGCCTCTTCTCCCTCCTCTGCCCTCTTCCCCCTCCTCTGCCTCTTCTCCCTCCTCTGCCTCTTCTCCCTCCTCTGCCTCTTCTCCCTCCTCTGCCTCTTCTCCCTCCTCTGCCTCTTCTCCCTCCTCTGCCTCTTCCTCCTCTGCCTCTTCTCCCTCCTCTGCCTCTTCCCCCTCCTCTGCCTCTTTCTCCCTCCTCTCCTCTGCCTCTTCCCCCTCCTTCTCCCTCCTCTGCCTCTTCCCCCTCCTCTGTCTCTTCTCCTCTTCTCCTCTGCCTCTTCTTCTTCCTCTGCGTCTTCTCCTCTTCTCCCCTCCTCTGCCTCTTCTCCCTCCTCTGCCTCTTCTCCCTCCTCTGCCTCTTCCCCCTTCTGCCTCTCCTCTGCCTCTTCCCCCTCCTCTGCATCTTCTCCCTCCTCTGCCTCTTCTCACTCCTCTGCCTCTTCCCCTTCCTCTGCCAGCTGCTAAACGAGCCTCTCACGTTTCACCCTAATTGCATAGGTGAACAGGGAATGGGAATTACGAGGGATGTTTTTGCCTTTCTCACACTCATAAGCAGTACAGTAAAGCCACATTCAGGGCAGCTGCTGTTTACTTTGGATCTGGCTTTAGGTGGCCAGGAGAATGCCTGTCTCCAGTCTCCGGTCCGTCAGCCCTACAGCCAGACCCAGACCTGGGGCCGAGGGTCCTCGAGGCAGGCGCCATGCTGGAGGCTACAACTGACCAACCAGAGTTCAGAGACTATTAATCCACCAATTAGACATTAGAATGGAAGGAATAACCTCTCATTTGGCTGCCATGGATACAGCTAGACTGGGCGTTGACCTGAACAGAACAGAGTTCTAGAATATAGAATACTCTCAGGGTTATCTAACAGAACAGGCCCAGAGTTCTAGAATATAGAATACTCTCAGGGTTATCTAACAGAACAGGCCCAGAGTTCTAGAATATAGAATACTCTCAGGGTTATCTAACAGAACAGGCCCAGAGTTCTAGAATATAGAATACTCTCAGGGTTACCTAACAGAACAGGCCCAGAGTTCTAGAATATAGAATCTCAGGGTTATCTAACAGAACAGGCCCAGGGTTATCTAACAGAACAGGCCCAGAGTTCTAGAATATAGAATACTCTCAGGGTTATCTAACAGAACAGGCACAGAGTTCTAGAATATAGAATACTCTCAGGGTTATCTAACAGAACAGGCCCAGAGTTCTAGAATATAGAATACTCTCAGGGTTACCTAACAGAACAGGCCCAGAGTTCTAGAATATAGAATACTCTCAGGGTTATCTAACAGAACAGGCCCAGAGTTCTAGAATATAGAATACTCTCAGGGTTATCTAACAGAACAGGCCCAGAGTTCTAGAATATAGAATACTCTCAGGGTTATCTAACAGAACAGGCCCAGAGTTCTAGAATATAGAATACTCTCAGGGTTATCTAACAGAACAGGCCCAGAGTTCTAGAATATAGAATACTCTCAGGGTTCTCTTACAGAACAGGTCCAGAGATCTAGAATATAGAATACTCTCAGGGTTCTCTTACAGAACAGGCCCAGAGTTCTAGAATATAGAATCCTCTCAGGGTTCTCTTACAGAACAGAGTTCTACATTAAAGAATACTCTCAGGGTTCTCTTACAGAACAGAGTTCTAGAATATAGAATCCTCTCAGGGTTCTCTTATTTGTTTCTTTCATCTTCCTCTAAAAGGGTATTTGGTTCCTTGACCTTGGGCGCCACCTGCCTTGCTGTCTCCTCTCTTTCCTCCTCCTCTTCTCTCTCTTTATCATTTTCATTCAACCCTCAGTTGGGATAAAAAAAAAAAAAGAGCCTTTTTGTTCTTTATGTTCTGATTCTTTTAAAGTTCAGAGACGTTTTTCCTTTGGCAGCCGAGCACAGAGAGACAGACATGCCATATTTACACGTGTGGAGTGAATCATATACCCCCTCCATCCCTCCACCCAACCACCTGACAGATTGAATA
>NW_024609808.1:0-80000 GCF_018296145.1 Oncorhynchus tshawytscha
AAAGAGAGAGAGAAAGGAAGAGAAAAAGAGAGAAAGGAATAGAAAAAGAGAGAAAAAGAGAGAGAAAGGAATAGAAAAGGAGAGAGAGAAAGGAATAGAAAGAGAGAGAAAGGAAGCAAAAGAGAGAGAAAGGAAGAGAAAAAGAGAGAAAAAGGAAGAGAAAAAGAGAGAGAAAGGAAGAGAAAAAGAGAGAAAAAGAGAGAGAAAGGAAGAGAAAAAGAGAGAGAAAGGAAGAGAAAGAGAGAGAGAAAGGAAGAGAAAAAGAGAGAGAGAAAGGAAGAGAAAAAGAGAGAGAGAAAGGAAGAGAAAAGAGAGAGAGAAAGGAAGAGAAAAAGAGAGAGAAAGGAAGAGAAAAAGAGAGAGAGAAAGGAAGAGAAAAAAGAGAGAGAAAGGAAGAGAAAAAGAGAGAGAGAAAGGAAGAGAAAAAGAGAGAGAGAAAGGAAGAGAAAAAGAGAGAGAAAGGAAGAGAAAAAGAGAGAGAGAAAGGAAGAGAAAAGAGAGAGAGAAAGGAAGAGAAAAAGAGAGAGAAAGGAAGAGAAAAAGAGAGAAAAAGAGAGAGAAAGGAAGAGAAAAAGAGAGAGAAAGGAAGAGAAAAAGAGAGAAAAAGAGAGAGAAAGGAAGAGAAAAAGAGAGAGAAAGGAAGAGAAAAAGAGAGAAAAAGAGAGAGAAAGGAAGAGAAAAAGAGAGAGAAAGGAAGAGAAAAAGAGAGAGAAAGGAAGAGAAAAAGAGAGAGAAAGGAAGAGAAAAAGAGAGAGAGAAAGGAAGAAAAAAAAGAGAGAAACAGGGGGAATGAGAAAAAGAGAAGAGAAAGGAAAGAAAAAAGAGAGAGAAAAGAGAAGAAAAAGAGAGGAGAGAAAGGGGGAAGAGAAAAAGAGAGAGAGAAAGAAGAGAAAAAGAGGGAGAATGAGAGAAAGAGAAAAAGAGAAAGAGAAAGGAAGAGAAAAAGAGAAAGAGAAAGGAAGTAGAAAAAGGGGAGAAAATGAGAAGAGAAAAAGAGAGAGAAAGGGGGAAAAAGAGAGAAAAAGAGAGAGAAGGGGAAGAGAAAAAGAGAGAGAAAGGAAGAGAAAAAGAGAATGAAAGAAAGAGAAGAAAGAGAAAACAGTAGAAAGAGAAAAAGAGAGAAAGAAAGAAAAGAGAAAAAGAGAAAGAGGGGAAGAGAAAAAGAGAGAGAAAACAGAAGAAAAAAGGGAAGAGAAAGGAAGAAAAAAAAGAGAGAGAAAAGAAGAGAAAAAGAGAGAGAAAGAGAAGAGAAAGAGAGAGAAAGGGAATGGAAGAGAAAAAGAGAAAAGAGGAAAAAGAGAGGGGGAGAGATGGAGAAAGAGAAGAGAAAATAGAAGAAAGGAAGAGAAAGAGAAAGAGAAAGAGAAAAAGAGAAGAAAGAAAGAGAAAAGAAGAGAGAGAAAAGGAAGAGAAAAAGAGAAGAAAGAATAGAAAGAGTAGAAAAGGAATAGAAAAGCCAAGAAAAGAGAAAAGGAAGAGAAAAAGGGGGAAGAAAGGAAGAGAAAAAGAGAAGAGAGAAAGGAAGAGAAAGAGAGAGAGAAAGAGAAGAAAGAGAAAGAGAGAAAGAAAGAGAAAGAGAGAAAGAAAGGAAGAGAAAAAGAGAAAGAGAAAGAAGAGAAAAGAGAGAGAGAAAGAGAGAAAAAGAGAAAGAAAGGAAGAGAGAAAGAGAGAGAAAGAGAGAAAGAGAAAAAAGACAAAGAGAAAGAGAAAGAGAGAAAGAGAGAGAGAAAGAGAAGAAAGAGAAAAGAGAGAAAGAAGAAAGAGAGAAAGAGAAGAGAAAGAAAGAGAAAAAAGAGAGAGAAAGAGAAGAAAAGAGAAAGAGAGAGAAAGGAAGAGAAAAGAGAGAGAGAAGAAAAGAAGAGAAAAAGAAAGAGAGAGAAAGAGAAGAAAAAAAGAGAGAAAGAAAGAAAGAGAAAAAGAAAGAAGAGAGAGAAAGAAAGAGAAGAAAGAAGAGAGAAGAGAGAAGAAAGAAAAGAGAGAGAAAGGAAGAGAAAAAGAAAGAGAAAGGAAGAGAAAAAGAGAGGAGAGAAAGAGAGAAAGAGAGAGAGAAAGAGAAAGAGAAGAAAGAGAAAAGAAGAGAGAAAGAGAAAAAGAGAAAAGAAGAGAAAGAGAGAGAAAGAGAAAAAAGAGAAAGAGAAGAGAAAAGAGAAAGAGAAAAAGAGAGAAAGAGAAAGAGAAAGAGAGAAAAAGAGAGAAAAAAGGAAAGAGAGAAAGAGAAGAGAGAAAAGAGAGAGAGAAGAAAGAGAGAGAGAAAGGAAGAGAAAAAGAGAGAGAAAGGAGAGAGAAAAAGAGAAAGAGAAAGAGAAAGAAGAGAGAAAAAGGAAGAGAAAAAGAGAAGAGAAAGAAGAGAAAAAGAGAGAGAAAGAGAAGAGAAAGAGAAGAGAGAAAGAGAAAGAGAAAAAGAGAAAAGAGAGAAAAAGAGAAAAGAAAGGAGAGAGAAAAAAGAGAGAGAGAGAGAGAAAAAAAAGAGAGAGAAAGAGAGAAAGAGAAAGAGAGAGAAAAGAAAGAGAGAAAGGAGAGAGAAAGAGAGAGAGAGAGAGAGAAGAGAAAAGAGAGAGAGAGAAGAGAAAGAGAGAGAAAGAGAAAAAAAGAGAGAGAAAGAGAAAGAGAGAAAAGAAAGAGAGAGAAAGAAAAAGAGAGAGAAAAAAAGAGAGAAAGAGAAAGGAAGAGAAAAAGAGAAGAGAGAAAGAGAAGAAAAAAAAGAGAGAGAAAGGAAGAGAAAAGAGAAAAACAAAGAAAGAAAAAAAGAGAAAGAGAAGAAAGAAGAGAGAAAGGAAGAGAAAAAAAGAGAGAGAAAGAAGAGAAAGAGAGAGAGAAAAAGAGAAAGAGAGAGAGAAAGGAAGAGAAAAAAGAAAGAAAGAGAAAGAAAGAAAGGAAGAGAAAGAAGAGAAGAAAGAAAGAAAGAAAAGAAGAGAAAAAGAGAAAAAGAGAGAGAGAAGAAAGAAAAGAGAGAGAGAAAAGAAGAGAAAAGAAGAGAAAGAGAGAAAAGAAGAGAGAAAGAGAAAGAGAGAGAGAAAGGAAGAAAGAAAGAGAAGAAAGGAAAAGAGAAAAAAGAGAGAGAGAAAGGAAGAGAAAAAGAGAAAGAAGAGAAAAAGAAAGAGAGAAAGAGAAGAGAAAAAGAGAAAGAGAAAGAGAGAAAGAAAAAGAAAGAGAAAGGAAGAGAAAAAGAAAGAGAGAAAGGAAGAGAAAAAGTAGAAAGAGAGAAATAATGAAGAGAAAAAGAGAGAGAGAAAGGAAGAGAAAGAGAGAGAGAAAGAGAGAGAAAGAGAAAGAGAAAAGAGAGAGAAAGAAAAAAGAGAAAGAGAAAAAAGAGAGAGAAAGAGAGAAAAGAGAGAGAGAGAGAAAGAGAAGAAAAAGAGAAAGAGAGAAAGGAAGAGAAAAGAGAGAGAGAAAGAGAAGAGAGAAAAGAGAGAGAGAAAGGAAGAGAAAAAGAGAGAAGAAAGAAGAGAAAAAGAGAGAGAGAAAGAAGAGAGAAAGAAGAGAGAGAGAAAGAAAGAAGAGAGAGAAAGAAAGAGAAAGAAAGAGAAAGAGAAGAGAGAAAGAGAGAGAGAGAAAAGAGAAAAAGAGAGAGAGAAAGGAAGAGAAAAAGAGAAAAGAGAAGAGAAAAGAGAGAGAAAGAGAAAAGAAAAAAGAGAGAGAATGAAGAGAAAAAGAGAGAGAAAGAAGAGAAAAAGAGAGAGAAAAGAGAGAAAAAAAAGAAGAAAAAGAGAGAAAAGAGAGAGAGAAAGAGATAGAAAAGAGAAAAAGAGAAAGAGAAAGAAGAGAAAAGAGAGAAAAGGAAGAGAGAGAAAGAGAGAGAAAGAGAAAAAAGAGAGAGAAAGGAAGAGAAAAGAGAGAGAGAAAAAGAGAAAAAGAGAGAGAAAGAAAGAAAAAGAGAAAAAGAGAGAGAAAGAAGAGAAAGAGAGAGAAAGAGAAAAAGAGAGAGAGAAAGGAAGAGAAAAGAAAGAGAGAGACAGAAAGAGAATAGAGAGAGAGAAAAAGAGAAAGTAGAAAGAGAAAAAGAGAAAGAGAGAAAGAAAGAAAGGAAGAAAAAGAGAGAAAGAAGAGAGAAAGAGAGAGAGAAAGAGAGAAAAGAGAGAAAGAGAGAGAAAAGAGAAGAAAGAGAGAAAAGAGAGAGAAAGAGAGAAAAGAGAAGAAAGAGAGAAGAAAAGAAAGAAAGAGAAAGAGAGAGAAAGAGAAAAGAGAAAGAGAGAAAGAGAGAGAGAGAAAGAAAAAGAAAGAGAGAGAAAGAAGAGAGAAAAGAGAGAAAGAGAAAGGAAAGAGAAAAAGAGAGAAAGAAAGAAAAGAGAAGAAAAGAGAGAAGAGAGAGAGAGAAAAAGAGAGAGAGAAAGAGAAGAGAAAAGAGAAGAAAGAGAGAAAGAGAAAAAGAGAGAGAGAAAGAGAAGAAAGAAGAGAAAGAAAGAGAGAAAAGAAAGAAGAAAAGAAAGAGAGAGAGAGAAAGAAGAGAAAGAGAGAAAGAGAAAAAAGAGAAAGAAAGAGAGAAAGAGAAAGAGAAAGAAAGAAAAAAAGGAGAGAGAAAAAGAGAGACAAAGAGAGAGAGAAAGAGAAAGAAGAGAGAAAGAGAGAGAAAGAAAGAGAAAGAGAGAGAGAAAGAGAGAGAAAGAGAGAGAGAAAAGAGGAAAGAAAAGAGAGAGAAAGAGAAGAGAAAAAAAAGAGAAAAAGAGAAAGAAAGAGAAAGAAAAAGAGAAAGAGAAAGAGAAAGAGAGAAAAAGAGAGAAAGAAAGAGAAAGAGAAAAGAGAAAGAAGAGAAAAAGAGAGAGAAAGAAAAGAGAAAGAGAAGAGAGAAAAAAAGAGAGAGAAAGAGAAAGAGAAAGAGAAGAGAGAAAAAGAAAAAGAAAGAGAGAAAAAGAGAGAGAAAAGGAAAGAAAAAGAGAGAAAAGAAAGGAAGAGAAAAGAGAAGAGAGAAAGAAGAGAAAAAGAGAAGAGGATAAAGGAGAGAGAAAAAGAGAGAGAGAAAGGAAGAGAAAAAAGAGAGAAAAAGAGAGAAGAGAGAGAAAGGAAAGAGAAAAGAGATAGAAAGAGAGAAGAGAAAAAAAGAGAAGAGAGAAAGAAGAGAAAAGAGAGAGAAAGAAAGGAAGAGAAAAAGAAAGAGAGAAAGAAGAGAGAAAGAGAGAGAGAAAGAAGAGAAAAAAGAGAGAGAAAGGAAGAGAAAAAGAAAGAGAAAGAAGAGAAAAAGAGAGCGAGAAAGGAAGAGAAAAAGAGAAAAAAAGAAAGAAAAAAGAGAAAAAGAGAGAGAGAAAGGAAGAGAAAGAGAAAGAGAGAAGAGGAAGAGAAAAAGAGAAAGAGAAAGGAAGAAAAAAGAGAGAGAGAAAAAGAGAAAAGAGAGAGAGAAAGAGAGACAAAGAGAGAAAAGAGAGAGAAAGGAAGAGAAAAAAGAGAGAGAGAAAGGAAGAGAAAAAGAGAGAGAGAGAAAGTGTGGGAAAGAGAGAAAGAGAAGAGAAAAAGAGAGAGAGAAAGAGAAAAGAGGTATAAAGAGAGAGAGAAAGAGAGAAAAAGAGAGAGAGAAAGAGAGAGAAAAGAGAAGAGAAAAGAGAGAAAAGAGAGAGAAAAAGAAAAGAGAGAAAAGAGAAGAGAAAAAAGAGAAAAGAGAGAGAAAGAGAAAGAGAAGAAGAGAGAGAAAGAGAGAAAAAGAGAGAAAGGAAGAGAGAGAAAGAGAGAGAGAGAAAGGAGAGAGAAAAAGAGAGAGAAAGGAAAGAGAAAAAAGAGAGAGAAAGGAAGAGAAAAAGAGAGAAGAGAAAGGAAGAGAAAGAGAGAGAGAAAGAAAGGAATAGAAAGAGAGTGGGCTGAGAAAGACTGCTGAGAGAAAGAAGAGAGAAAAAGAGAGAGAGAAAGGAAGAGAAGAAGAGAGAGAGAGAGAGAAAGGAAGAGAAAGAGAGAGAGAAAGGAAAAGAGAAAAAGAGAGAGAGAGAAAGGAAGAGAAAAAGAGAGAGAGAAAGGAGAGAGAAAAGAGAGAAAGAGAAAGGAAGAGAAAAAGAGAGTGAGAAAAGAAGAGAAAGAGAAAAGAGAAGAGAGAGAGAGAAAGAAAGAGAAAGAGAAAGAGAAGAGAGAAAAAGAGAAAGAGAGAAAGGAAAGAGAAAAAGAGAGAGAAAGTTTCCAAAGAGAAAAAGAGAGAGAGAAAGGAAGAGAAAAAGAGAGAGAAAGAAGAGAGAAAGAGAGAGAAGAGAAAGAGAAAGAGAGAGAGAAAGAGAAGAGAAAAAGAGAAGAGAAAGAGAAGAGAAAAAGAGAGAGAGAAGAGAAAAAGAGAAAGAGAAAGAGAGAAGAAAGAGAGAGAGAAAGGAAGAGAAAAAAAGAGAGAGAAAGGAAGAGAAAGAGAATCTGAAGTTTAATTTGAGAGACAGGAGAGAGAAGAGAAAGAGAAAGAGAGAGAGAAAGAAGAGAAAAAGAGAGAGAGAAAGAGGAAGAGAAAAAGAGAGAAAGAAAGAGAGAAAAGAGAGAGAGAAAGGAAGAGAGAGAAAGAGAGAGAGAAAGAGAGAGAGAAAGAGAGAGAGAAAGGAAGAGAAAAAGAGAAAGAGAAAGAGAGAGAAAAAGTTAAGAGAAAGAAGAGAAAGAGAGAAAAAGAAGAGAGAAAAGAGAGAAAGAAATAAAGAGAGAAAGAGAGAGAGAGAAAGGAAGAGAGAAAAGAGAGAGAAAGAGAGAAAAAGAGAGAGAAAGGAAGAGAAAAAGAGTTTAAAAGAAAGAAAGAGAAAGAGAAAAGAAAGAGAGAAAGGAAGAGAAAAGAGAGAGAGAAAGGAAGAGAGAGAAAGAGAGAGAAAGGAAGAGAAAGAGAGAGAGAAAGGAAGAGAGAAAAGAGAGAAAGAGAAGAGAAGAGAAAAAGAGAGAGAGAAAGGAAGAGAAAAAGAGAGAGAAAGGAAGAGAAAAAAGAGAGAAAGAAAGAGAAAAAGAAAGAAAGAGAAAAAAGAGAAAAAGAGAAGAGAAAGAGAGAAAAAGAGAGAGAGAGAAAGGAAGAGAAAAAAGAGAGCGAGAAAGGAAGAGAAAGAAGAGAGAGAGAAGAGAAAAAGAGAGAGAGAAAGAGAAGAGAAAAAGAGAGAGAGAAAGAGAAAAAGAGAAAGAGAGAAAAAGAGAGAAAGAGAGAGAGAGAAAGAGAGAGAGAAAAAGAAGAGAGAAAGAGAAAAAGAGAAAAAGAGAGAGAAAGAGAGAAAAGAGAAAAAGAGAAAGAGAGAAAGGTAAAGAGAAAAAAGAGAGAAAGGAAGAGAAAAAAGAGAGAAAGGAAGAGAAAAGAGAGAAAGAGAAGAGAAGAGAAAAAGAGAGAGAGAAAGGAAGAGAAAAAAAAGAGAGAAAGGAAGAGAAAAAGAGAGAGAAAGAAAGGAAGAGAAAAAGAGATAAAAAAGAGAGAAAAGAGAGAGAGGAAGAGAAAAAAGAGAGAGAAAGGAAGAGAAAAAGAGAGAAGGAAGAGAGAGAGAGAAAGGAAGAGAAAAAGAGAGAGAAAAAGGAAGAGAAAAGAGAGAGAGAAAGGAAGAGAAAAAGAGAGAGGAAAGGAGAGGAAGAGAAAAAAGAGAGAGAAAGGAAGAGAAAAAGAGAGAGAAAGGAAGAGAAAAGAGAGAAAGGAAGAGAAAAAGAGAAGAGAGAAAGAGAGAAAAAAGGAGAGAGAAAGGAAGAGAAAAAGAAGGAAGAGAAAGAAAGAGAGAAAGGAAGAGAAAAGAGAGAGAGAAAGAAAAGAGAAAGAGAGAGAAAGGAAGAGAAAAGAGAGAGAGAAAGGAAGAGAAAAAGAGAGAAAGGAAGAGAAAAGGAAGAGAAAAAAGAGAGAGAGAAAGGAAGAGAAAAAAGAGAGAGAAAGGAAGAGAAAAAGAGAGAGAAAGGAAGAGAAAAAGAGAGAGAAAGGAAGAGAAAAGAGAGAGAGAAAGGAAGAGAAAAAGAGAGAGAAAGGAAGAGAAAAAAGAGAGAGAAAGGAAGAGAAAAAGAAAGAGAAAGAGAGAAAAGAGAGAGAGAAAAAGGAAGAGAAAAAGAGAGAGAAAGGAAGAGAAAAAGAGAGAGAAAAGGAAGAGAAAAAAGAGAGAGAAAGGAAGAGAAAAAAGAGAAAGAGAAAGGAAGAAAAGAAAGAGAGAAAGGAAGAGAAAAAGAGAGAGAGAAAGGAAGAGAAAAAGAGAGAGAAAGGAAGAGAAAAAGAGAGAGAAAGGAAGAGAAAAGAGAGAGAAAGAAGGAAGAGAAAAAGAAGAGAAAAAAGAGAAAAAGAGAGAGAAAGGAAGAGAAAAAGAGAGAGAAAAAGAAGAGAAAAAGAGAGAGAAAGGAAGAGAAAAAGAGAGAGAAAGGAAGAGAAAAAAGAGAGAAAGGAAGAGAAAAAGAGAGAAAGAAAGGAAGAGAAAAAAGAGAGAGAGAAAGGAAGAGAGAGAGAGAAAGGAGAGAGAAAGAGAGAGAAAGGAAGAGAAAAGAGAGAGAGAAAGGAAGAGAAAAAGAGAGAGAAAGAAGAGAAAGAGAGAAAAAGAGAAAAAGAGAGAGAGAAAGGAAGAGAAAAAAAGAGAGAGAAAGGAAGAGAAAAAGAGAGAGAAAGGAAGAGAAAAAAGAGAGAGAAAGGAAGAGAAAAAGAGAGAGAAAAAGAGAAAAAAGAGAGAGAAAGGAAGAGAAAAAGAGAGAGAAAGGAAGAGAAAAAGAGAGAGAGAAAGGAAGAGAAAAGAGAGAGAAAGGAAGAGAAAAAGAGAGAGAAAGGAAGAGAAAAAGAGAGAGAAAGGAAGAGAAAAAGAGAGAGAAAGAAAGGAAGAGAAAAAGAGAGAGAGAAAGGAAGAGAAAAAGAGAGAAGAAAAGAGAGAAAGAGAAAGGAAGAGAAAAAGAGAGAGAAAGGAAGAGAAAAAGAGAGAGAAAGGAAGAGAAAAAGAGAGAGAGAAAGGAAGAGAAAAAGAGAGAGAGAAAGGAAGAGAAAAAGAGAGAGAAAGGAAGAGAAAAAGAGAGAGAGAAAGGAAGAGAAAAAGAGAGAGAAAGGAAGAGAAAAAGAGAGAGAAAGGAAGAGAAAAAGAGAGAGAGAAAGGAAGAGAAAAAAGAGAGAGAAAGGAAGAGAAAAAGAGAGAGAAAGGAAGAGAAAAAAGAGAAAAAGAGAGAAAGAGAAGAAAGAAAAAAGAGAGAGAAAAAGAGAAAAAGAGAGAAAGGAAGAGAAAAAGAGAGAGAGAAAGGAAGAGAAAAAGAGAGAGAAAGGAAGAGAAAAAGAGAGAGAAAGGAAGAGAAAAAGAGAGAAAGAGAAGAGAAAGGAAGAGAAAAGAGAGAGAGAAAGGAAGAGAAAAAAGAGAGAGAAAGGAAGAGAAAAAAGAGAGAGAAAGGAAGAGAAAAAGAGAGAGAAAGGAAGAGAAAAGAGAGAGAGAAAGGAAGAGAAAAAGAGAGAGAGAAAGGAAGAGAAAAAGAGAGAGAGAAAGGAAGAGAAAAAGAGAGAGAAAGGAAGAGAAAAAGAGAGAGAAAGGAAGAGAAAAGAGAGAGAGAAAGGAAGAGAAAAAGAGAGAGAGAAAGGAAGAGAAAAAGAGAGAGAGAAAGGAAGAGAAAAAGAGAGAGAAAGGAAGAGAAAAAGAGAGAGAAAGGAAGAGAAAAAGAGAGAGAAAGGAAGAGAAAAAGAGAAGAGAAAGGAAGAGAAAAAGAGAGAGAAAGGAAGAGAAAAAAGAGAGAGAAAGGAAGAGAAAAAGAGAGAGAAAGGAAGAGAAAAAGAGAGAGAAAGGAAGAGAAAAGAGAGAGAAAGGAAGAGAAAAAGAGAGAGAAAGAAAGGAAGAGAAAAAGAGAGAGAGAAAGGAAGAGAAAAAGAGAGAGAAAGGAAGAGAAAAAGAGAGAGAGAAAGGAAGAGAAAAAGAGAGAGAAAGGAAGGAAGAGAAAAAGAGAGAGAAAGGAAGAGAAAAAGAGAGAGAGAAAGGAATAGAAAGAGAGAAAGGAAGAGAAAGAGAGAAAGGAAGAGAAAAAGAGAGAGAGAAAGGAATAGAAAGAGAGAAAGGAAGAGAAAAAGAGAGAGAGAAAGGAAGAGAAAAAGAGAGAGAGAAAGGAAGAGAAAAAGAGAGAGAGAAAGGAAGAGAAAAAGAGAGAGAGAAAGGAAGAGAAAAAGAGAGAGAGAAAGGAAGAGAAAGAGAGAAAGGAAGAGAAAAGAGAGAGAGAAAGGAAGAGAAAAAGAGAGAGAGAAAGGAAGAGAAAAAGAGAGAGAGAAAGGAAGAGAAAAAGAGAGAGAGAAAGGAAGAGAAAAAGAGAGAAAGGAAGAGAAAAAGAGAGCGAGAAAGAGAGAAAAAGAGAGAGAAAGGAAGAGAAAAAGAGAGAGAAAGGAAGAGAAAAAGAGAGAGAGAAAGGAAGAGAAAAAGAGAGAGAAAGGAAGAGAAAAAGAGAGAGAAAGGAAGAGAAAAAGAGAGAGAGAAAGGAATAGAAAGAGAGAAAGGAAGAGAAAAAGAGAGAGAGAAAGGAAGAGAAAAAGAGAGAAAGGAAGAGAAAAAGAGAGCGAGAAAGAGAGAAAAAGAGAGAGAAAGGAAGAGAAAAAGAGAGAGAGAAAGGAAGAGAAAAATAGAGAAAGGAAGAGAAAAAGAGAGCGAGAAAGAGAGAAAAAGAGAGAGAAAGGAAGAGAAAAAGAGAGAGAGAAAGGAAGAGAAAAAGAGAGAGAGAAAGGAATAGAAAGAGAGAAAGAAAGGAAGAAGAGCAGAGAGAGAGAAAGGAAGGAAGAGAAAAATAGAGAGAGAAAGGTAGAGAGCAGAGTGACAAAAATGAGAGAGAGCCAAACAGAGCCAGAGTGGAGTGATTTGTTTCCATAAACAATGGTGGCCACATCAGAGGGGTGACGTGGCGATGCCATTATTCTGTTTTCCCCATCTCTGTCATCTATGACACACCCGGACGTGCAGGAAATCCCAGGGAGAGTTGCTCCTATTCAGCCTTCCATCCCTTTCCTCCTCCTTTACACGCCAAGCCCCTACTCCCAAACAACAAGCACTGCTGCTACAGATGTAGGATCTTAATGTGATCCCCTGTTGCAGAACTTCCTGCAATGCAGGAAATGTCAAACATGAAGCGTATTTTAGGTTTAAAAGGCTTTGATGTTTGTCATTTCCAATGGAAAATGTATCAACCCCTATAAAAATGTCCATTAATTATAATTTGCATAACAACTCACATGTCCTGTTGCTGCAGGATTATTGGATTATTTTCCTTCTGTAGCAAACTGGCTCAAATTCAGATCTGACATCTGTAGTGCTAAAACACCATGCCATGGGAAAACGTGATAGTTTAAAGGAATGGGCAACTCTGGAGTATTAGTAGGTAGTATCTTTGGGTGCAGAGTTACAATATAGAGAAACAGGGAGGCTGGGGCTGTGGCCGTTGGGGAAAGTGGGAGGCATTACTGTTACGCAATGTGGGGTTTGAAGGGAAGTCATTAGGTTAGTGTGAAATGTAAAGCGAGAGATATAAAAGAGAACCTGTTTGAATCTGATCCCTTACTCTGTAGACAGAGAACAACTGTTTTCAGGCCCAGCAGAACATAGCTTTAATAGTTAACTGTGTTATGAAACATTAAACGTACACCAGCTGCCAGGGACCGGGTTTGATCCACAGCCCATCGGTTCAACTCCGACAGGCCATAAATATTAGAGTACACTGGGCCAAGTCCATTTCTTTGCGCTCCTAAATGTAATCTCCCACTCCATTTCTCTGTCATGTTTTCTCTCTCCCTCTGTGTCTCTCGTTCCTCACTCTGTAACTCTCTCCCTCTCGTTCCTCACTGTAACTCTCTCCCTCTGTGTCTCTCGTTCCTCACTCTGTAACTCTCTCCCTCTCGTTCCTCACTCTGTAACTCTCTCCCTCTCGTTCCTCACTCTGTAACTCTCTCCCTCTCGTTCCTCACTGTAACTCTCTCCCTCTCGTTCCTCACTCTGTAACTCTCTCCCTCTCTCCCTCTCGTTCCTCACTCTGTAACTCTCTCCCTCTCGTTCCTCTCGTTCCTAACTCTGTCTCTCCTCTCGTTCCTCACCGTAACTCTCTCCCTCTGTGTCTCTTTTTCCTCACTCTGTAACTCTCTCCCCTCTCGTTCCTCACTCTGTAACTCTCTCCCTCTCGTTCCTCACCGTAACTCTCTCCCTCTCGTTCCTCACTCTGTAACTCTCTCCCTCTCGTTCCTCACTCTGTAACTCTCTCCCTCTCGTTCCTCACCGTAACTCTCTCCCTCTCGTTCCTCACCGTAACTCTCTCCCTCTCGTTCCTCACTCTGTAACTCTCTCCCTCTCGTTCCTCACCGTAACTCTCTCCCTCTCGTTCCTCACCGTAACTCTCTCCCTCTCGTTCCTCACTCTGTAACTCTCTCCCTCTCGTTCCTCACTCTGTAACTCTCTCCCTCTCGTTCCTCACTCTGTAACTCTCTCCCTCTCGTTCCTCACCGTAACTCTCTCCCTCTCGTTCCTCACTCTGTAACTCTCTCCCTCTCATTCCTCACTCTGTAACTCTCTCCCTCTCGTTCCTCACTCTGTAACTCTCTCCCTCTCGTTCCTCACTCTGTAACTCTCTCCCTCTCGTTCCTCACTCTGTAACTCTCTCCCTCTCGTTCCTCACTCTGTAACTCTCTCCCTCTCGTTCCTCACTCTGTAACTCTCTCCCTCTCATTCCTCACTCTGTAACTCTCTCCCTCTCGTTCCTCACCTGTAACTCTCTCCCTCTCGTTCCTCCTCACCGTAACTCTCTCCCTCTCGTTCCTCACTCCGTAACTCTCTCCCTCTCGTTCCTCACTCTGTAACTCTCTCCCTCTCGTTCCTCACTCTGTAACTCTCTCCCTCTCGTTCCTCACTCTGTAACTCTCTCCCTCTCGTTCCTCACCTGTAACTCTCTCCCTCTCGTTCCTCTCTGTCACTCTGTAACTCTCTCCCTCTCGTTCCTCACCGTAACTCTCTCCCTCTCGTTCCTCACCGTAACTCTCTCCCTCTCGTTCCTCACTCTGTAACTCTCTCCCTCTCGTTCCTCACCGTAACTCTCTCCCTCTCGTTCCTCACCATAACTCTCTCCCTCTCGTTCCTCACTCTGTAACTCTCTCCCCCTCTCGTTCCTCACTCTGTAACTCTCTCCCTCTGTGTCTCTTTTTCCTCACTCTGTAACTCTCTCCCTCTCGTTCCTCACTCTGTAACTCTCTCCCTCTCGTTCCTCACTCTGTAACTCTCTCCCTCTCGTTCCTCACCGTAACTCTCTCCCTCTGTGTCTCTCGTTCCTCACCGTAACTCTCTCCCTCTGTGTCTCTCGTTCCTCACCGTAACTCTCTCCCTCTCGTTCCTCACTCTGTAACTCTCTCCCTCTCGTTCCTCACTCTGTAACTCTCTCCCTCTCGTTCCTCACTCTGTAACTCTCTCCCTCTCGTTCCTCACTCTGTAACTCTCTCCCTCTCGTTCCTCACTCTGTAACTCTCTCCCTCTCGTTCCTCACTCTGTAACTCTCTCCCTCTCGTTCCTCACTCTGTAACTCTCTCCCTCTCGTTCCTCACTCTGTAACTCTCTCCCTCTCGTTCCTCACCGTAACTCTCTCCCTCTCGTTCCTCACTCTGTAACTCTCTCCCTCTCGTTCCTCACCGTAACTCTCTCCCTCTCGTTCCTCACTCTGTAACTCTCTCCCTCTCGTTCCTCACTCTGTAACTCTCTCCCTCTCGTTCCTCACCATAACTCTCTCCCTCTCGTTCCTCACCATAACTCTCTCCCTCTCGTTCCTCACTCTGTAACTCTCTCCCTCTCGTTCCTCACCGTAACTCTCTCCCTCTGTGTCTCTTTTTCCTCACTCTGTAACTCTCTCCCTCTCGTTCCTCACTCTGTAACTCTCTCCCTCTCGTTCCTCACCGTAACTCTCTCCCTCTCGTTCCTCACTCTGTAACTCTCTCCCTCTCGTTCCTCACCTGTAACTCTCTCCCTCTCGTTCCTCACCATAACTCTCTCCCTCTCGTTCTCCTCACTCTGTAACTCTCTCCCTCTCGTTCCTCACTCTGTAACTCTCTCCCTCTCGTTCCTCACTCTGTAACTCTCTCTCCCTCTCGTTCCTCACCATAACTCTCTCCCTCTCGTTCCTCACTCTGTAACTCTCTCCCTCTCGTTCCTCACCATAACTCTCTCCCTCTCGTTCCTCACTCTGTAACTCTCTCCCTCTCGTTCCTCACTCTGTAACTCTCTCCCTCTCGTTCCTCACTCTGTAACTCTCTCCCTCTCGTTCCTCACCATAACTCTCTCCCTCTCGTTCCTCACCTGTAACTCTCTCCCCTCTCGTTCCTCACTCGTAACTCTCTCCCTCTCGTTCCTCACCGTAACTCTCTCCCTCTCGTTCCTCACTCTCTCCCTCTCGTAACTCTCTCCCTCTCGTTCCTCACTCTGTAACTCTCTCCCTCTCGTTCCTCACTCTGTAACTCTCTCCCTCTCTTTTTCCTCACTCTGTAACTCTCTCCCTCTCGTTCCTCACCATAACTCTCTCCCTCTCGTTCCTCACTCTGTAACTCTCTCCCTCTCGTTCCTCACTCTGTAACTCTCCCTCCCTCTCGTTCCTCACTCTGTAACTCTCTCCCTCTCGTTCCTCACCGTAACTCTCTCCCTCTCGTTCCTCACCGTAACTCTCTCCCTCTCGTTCCTCACCGTAACTCTCTCCCTCTCGTTCCTCACTCTCTCCCTCCGTAACTCTCTCCCTCTCGTTCCTCACTCTGTAACTCTCTCCCTCTCGTTCCTCACTCCGTAACTCTCTCCCTCTCGTTCCTCACCGTAACTCTCTCCCTCTCGTTCCTCACCGTAACTCTCTCCCTCTCGTTCCTCACCGTAACTCTCTCCCTCTCGTTCCTCACCGTAACTCTCTCTCTGATTCTCTCTCTCTCTTGGCTAAGAAAGAGCAACACAAGAAGTCACACAAGAAGTCTAACTTTGATGTAAAAAACTGTCAAATATCATTCTTCCCTGTGCATGCCTTCGTGAACGTTAACCCAATTCACTCTCTCCCTGAGTCCCTTCTTAAATAAATCAACTATGATCCTGTCACTGGAAGAAAACTATTGTTTCTGTGTACTAGAGGTTTAATACAGCCTGATCCCAGATCTGTTTTGTGCTGTAAAGCCAACTCACTTAGTCTTTCCCAACACAAAAAGATCTTACCAGGCCAGTTTTTCAGGCCATCTTACCAGGCTAGATTGCTACTCACCCAGAAGAGAAAGTTGAAGACTATCAGGAGGGCTTGCTAATTTGCTATAGCCTGATCCCAGATCTGTTTGTCATGTATAGCAAACTCCTATGACCAACTCCCATGGTTGTTGGCTACTGCAGCACAAACAGATCCAGGGTAGCTTGCTTGTGCTACTCACCCAGAAGAGGACATTAAAGACGAAGAGGAGGTACTTGAGGCAGACGGTCATCCAGTCACCCTGGTCGTCTTTGTACACGGCCGTCATCTCCCCTCCACAGCTCTGGACAGGGTACAAAACAGGGTACAAAACAGGGTACAAAACAGGGTAAAACAGGGTACAAAACAGGGTACAAAACTTCAACTGGCAGTTCTGAATCTGAAGTACTTGACTGTTATCATTACAGTCAGCAGGGTTGAAAACAGGGTAGAAAACCCCAAGCAGCAGTTCTCACAGACTTTCTGTTCTCACAAGATTCTCCAAAGTTTGAAGAATATTCTAAGAACAGGGTACAAAAAAATCAGGCCAGGAGTTCTAAGTACTTGACAGTTCACATAGCATTTCAAGTGGCTGAAAAACGGTCTAACAACATAGAAAATGCAAACCAGTTATTCTAATGCAAATTAAGACATAAAATGTGGGGACATTTTGAGGGAAATAACACATCACACAAGGTATGACATGAGCAGAAACAATGACCCAAATCACAGTCAGTCAAACTGTTGTTGGTTACTTCCTCCCTTCTGCACGATAACTAACAACTGTAGCCTTGTAGCACACCAGACAAGGGACATTGACTATCCTCACACTCTGTGAACACCCTGTGAAGAGGCGTTGGGTGTTATAACAAAAGCCAAAACAAAGGTATTTGTGGAGACATGCACACGCACACACACACACACACACACACACACACACACACACACACACACACACACACACACATTCCAATTAAATAGAGGGAGAAAGATGCTGCCAAGCCTCTGAAGGACTTTGATCGACACATCGCCATGACAATATCACTGGACAGCATCACTGAACAGCGTAATCTAATATGACATGGCTATCCACTTCTTCATTTCTCAGACCTGTCAATCATAGGACTGAGCTACTAACAAGAGTCAACTATTCCCGTAAGACTGTCTTTATAGACTAGTTGTGCCATTTTCATCAACTAATGTCATGAAGGTTTATGTCCAAAGCATTGCATAGAATGGTTCTAGTCACTGCCAGACACTGTGTAAGAGTCAGTACTTCTAGATGCTGCTGACCACACACTGTGTAAGAGTCAGTACTTCTAGATGCTGCTGACCACACACTGTGTAAGAGTCAGTACTCTAGATGCTGCTGACCACACACTGTGTAAGAGTCAGTACTTCTAGATGCTGCTGACCACACACTGTGTAAGAGTCAGTACTTCTAGATGCTGCTGACCACACACTGTGTAAAGTCAGTCAGTACTTCTAGATGCTGCTGACCACACACTGTGTAAGAGTCAGTACTTCTAGATGCTGCTGACCACACACTGTGTAAGAGTCAGTACTTCTAGATGCTGCTGACCACACACTGTGTAAGAGTCAGTACTTCTAGATGCTGCTGACCACACACTGTGTAAGAGTCAGTACTTCTAGATGCTGCTGACCACACACTGTGTAAGAGTCAGTACTTCTAGATGCTGCTGACCACACACTGTGTAAGAGTCAGTCTAGATGCTGCTGACCACACACTGTGTAAGAGTCAGTACTTCTAGATGCTGCTGACCACACACTGTGTAAGAGTCAGTACTTCTAGATGCTGCTGACCACACACTGTGTAAGAGTCAGTACTTCTAGATGCTGCTGACCACACACTGTGTAAGAGTCAGTACTTCTAGATCTAGATGTGCTGACCACACACTGTGTAAAGAGTCTAGATGCTGCTGACCACACACTGTGTAAGAGTCAGTACTTCTAGATGCTGCTGACCACACACTGTGTCAAGAGTCAGTACTTCTAGATGCTGCTGACCACACACTGTGTAAGAGTCAGTACTTCTAGATGCTGCTGACCACACACTGTGTAAGAGTCAGTACTTCTAGATGCTGCTGACCACACACTGTGTAAGAGTCAGTACTAGATGCTGCTGACCACACACTGTGTAGATGTACTTCTGCACACTGTGTAAGAGTCAGTACTTCTAGATGCTGCTGACCACACACTGTGTAAGAGTCAGTACTTCTAGATGCTGCTGACACACACACTGTGTAAGAGTCAGTACTTCTAGATGCTGCTGACCACACACACTAGATGCTGCTGACCACACAGAGTCAGTACTTCTAGATGCTGCTGACCACACACTGTGTAGATGCTGCTGACCACACAGTCAGTACTTCTAGATGCTGCTGACCACACACTGACTAGATGCTGCTGACCACACTGTGTAAGAGTCAGTACTTCTAGATGCTGCTGACCACACACTGTGTAAGAGTAAGAGTCAGTACTTCTAGATGCTGCTGACCACACACTGTGAGTCAGTACTTCTAGATGACCACACACTGTGTAAGAGTGTGCTGACCACACACTGTGTAAGAGTCAGTACTTCTAGATGCTGCTGACCACACACTGTGTAAGAGTCAGTACTTCTAGATGCTGCTGACCACACACTGTGTAAGAGTCAGTACTTCTAGATGCTCTGACCACACAGATGCTGCTGACCACACACTGTGTAAGAGTCAGTACTTCTAGATGCTGCTGACCACACACTGTGTAAGAGTCAGTACTTCTAGATGCTGCTGACCACACACTGTGTAAGAGTCAGTACTTCTAGATGCTGCTGACCACACACTGTGTAAGAGAGTCAGTGACCACACACTGTGTAAGAGTTCTAGATGCTGCTGACCACACACTGTGTAAGAGTCAGTACTTCTAGATGCTGCTGACCACACACTGTGTAAGAGTCAGTACTTCTAGGTGCTGCTGACCACACACTGTGTAAGAGAGTCAGTACTTCTAGATGCTGCTGACCACACATATCCAATAACAGCACCAGGTAAATAAATCATTCACAGAAGTGGAATTGACTAGAAAGACATAAATCATTCATTAAGCACACACGTGCAGCACTTTAAATAAAAGGTGAGCACTTAAGCCTGCCACATTGATCTGCCAATCAACAGACGGCAACGAATGCCACGGCAAGCCTTTAGAGACTTGTCTCAGTTCTATCTCACGCTAATAACAGTGTGTGTGTGTGTGTGTGTGTGTGTGTGTGTGTGTGTGTGTGTGTGTGTGTGTGTGTGTGTGTGTGTCCATCCTACCATGAGAAAATATGGCAAGCTGCTAATTATAGATTAGCCACATTGATGCCAAGGAGAAGTTTAGCTCATGCCATTACAGCCCAACTATACACATTGATGCCTAGGAGAAGTTTAGCTCATGCCATTACAGCCCAACTATACACATTGATGCCTAGGAGAAGTTTAGCTCATGCCATTACAGCCCAACTATACACATTGATGCCTAGGAGAAGTTTAGCTCATGCCATTACACCCCAACTATACACATTGATGCCTAGGAGAAGTTTAGCTCATGCCATTACAGCCCAACTATACACATTGATGCCTAGGAGAAGTTTAGCTCATGCCATTACAGCCCAACTATACACATTGATGCCTAGGAGAAGTTTAGCTCATGCCATTACAGCCCAACTATACACATTGATGCCTAGGAGAAGCCCAACTATACACATTGATTAGGAGAAGCTCATGCCATTACAGCCCAACTATACACATTGATGCCTAGGAGAAGTTTAGCTCATGCCATTACAGCCCAACTATACATTGACATTGATGCCCCTACATTGATGAAGAAGTTTTCATGCCATTACAGCCCAACTATCATTGATGCCATTAGCTCATGCCCAACTATACACATTGATGCCTAGGAGAAGTTTAGCTCATGCCATTACAGCCCAACTATACACATTGATGCCTAGGAGAAGTTTAGCTCATGCCATTACAGCCCAACTATACACATTGATGCCTAGGAGAAGTTTAGCTCATGCCATTACAGCCCAACTATACACATTGATGAGTTTAGCTCATGCCATTGCCTAGGAGAAGTTTAGCTCATGCCATTACAGCCCAACTATACACATTGATGCCTAGGAGAAGTTTAGCTCATGCCATTACAGCCCAACTATACACATTGATGCCTAGGAGAAGTTTAGCTCATGCCATTACAGCCCAACTATACACATTGATGCCTAGGAGAAGTTTAGCTCATGCCATTACAGCCCAACTATACATTGATGCCTAGGAGAAGTTTAGCTCATGCCATTACAGCCCAACTATACACATTGATGCCTAGGAGAAGTTTAGCTCATGCCATTACAGCCCAACTATACACATTGATGCCTAGGAGAAGTTTAGCTCATGCCATTACAAGCCCAACTATACACATTGATGCCTAGGAGAAGTTTAGCTCATGCCATTACAGCCCAACTATACACATTGATGCCTAGGAGAAGTTTAGCTCATGCCATTACAGCCCAACTATACACATTGATGCCTAGGAGAGGTTTAGCTCATGCCATTACAGCTACACATTGATGCCTAGGAGAAGTTTAGCTCATGCCATTACAGCCCAACTATACACATTGATGCCTAGGAGAAGTTTAGCTCATGCCATTACACCCCAACTATACACATTGATGCCTAGGAGAAGTTTAGCTCATGCCATTACAGCCCAACTATACACATTGATGCCTAGGAGAAGTTTAGCTCATGCAATTACAGCCCAACTATACACATTGATGCCTAGGAGAAGTTTAGCTCATGCCATTACAGCCCAACTATACACATTGATGCCTAGGAGAAGTTTAGCTCATGCCATTACAGCCCAACTATACACATTGATGCCTAGGAGAAGTTTAGCTCATGCCATTACAGCCCAACTATACACATTGATGCCTAGGAGAAGTTTAGCTCATGCCATTACAGCCCAACTATACACATTGATGCCTAGGAGAAGTTTAGCTCATGCCATTACAGCCCAACTATACACATTGATGCCTAGGAGAAGTTTAGCTCATGCCATTACAGCCCAACTATACACATTGATGCCTAGGAGAAGTTTAGCTCATGCCATTACAGCCCATTACAGCCCAACTATACACATTGATGCCTAGGAGAAGTTTAGCTCATGCCATTACAGCCCAACTATACACATTGATGCCTAGGAGAAGTTTAGCTCATGCCATTACAGCCCAACTATACACATTGATGCCTAGGAGAAGTTTAGCTCATGCCATTACAGCCCAACTATACACATTGATGCCTAGGAGAAGTTTAGCTCATGCCATTACAGCCCAACTATACACATTGATGCCTAGGAGAAGTTTAGCTCATGCCATTACAGCCCAACTATACACATTGCAGTAACACATCTGCAAAAATGTCTTTGTCTATCAGCTGGACTAGAACTAAACCCTAAACTGCATCAACACGGTTTTGTTTTCTTGGTGTCTGTATCTTTAATTGTGCTGGTATGTGTTTGTAGGCTACTGTTGGAAAACCTAAAGCTCCCTTCTATTCTATTTTACACTGTTTGTTTTATATATTCTACTCTTTTCTGTATTCATTCAATTCTACTCTTGGGGAAAAAACAGTGATTATAATCTATTAGATTTTGATATTCTACTGTTTGTATTCTATACTCGTGCTCTACTCAGCTCTTGTCCTATTCTATTCTATTCTAGGGGAGTTCTTTGTGAAGTTGCTGGCTCAAACGTTATTCAGCACAATGGGTGTACTGTGTGTACTGCTCCTTCAAACCAGTGGCTTTGGGCTATAGGGAGTTCCAGTACACAGGGAATGGGTTGAACTGTCTGAACATGCATTATCAAAGCGCACAGGATGTGAAAAATGTCACTTGCAGGCTACCGGTACGTCGTTCACTGGTTGAAAACAAACGAGCTGAAAGTTTTGTCCTCGGACTAATAAATCAGTTACTGTGTAACTTTGATGGGACAGACAAGAAACAAAAACAGAACATTCTAGAATATGCTTTGGACAGAATGTTTCACAAGTAGGCTACCTATGCAACCAGCCAGGCCAGCCGGCCAGCGACATGTATGTAGCCTGTAATGTTATATCCACGATAACATGGTACATGCAATCACATTTAGGCTACCCACCCTGTGTGAACATATGTGATGGATGTATGTTTACGGGCACTTGTACGACCAGAAGGCAGGCAGGGTCCGCGAAATCGATTTTCCCCAGCATAAAAAAATCCATGAAGAGATGAGTGCTTGATAAGCTTCATTTCAGAGAAGGCATCCCCACCGTCAATATGAAAATCTAAATTGCCATAGATCATCACGTTTGTCTATCTACGTAGCGTCCATTTCGCTCGCTGATCAGTGGAATAGGCTGGACGTTGGTTTGCAGACTCACTTTGAACGTTCTGACTGTCTACAAAACCGAATCAGGAAACCGGTGCCTATGCACTAGACAATATTTTCAAAACATAAAAAATATGATTTCATTTCCCAAAACGTTTTGCTACATTTGGAGGCCATGGACACTGAGCAGGCTTCCCTTACAAAACACCGCACACTGGATGCACTTGCATTGAGCTGCGTGTAGCAGACAGAGTTCACGAAATTGCTTATATTTTTAGCATGGATCTCAATTTAGGAAAGTAGCCTTAATTACCTCACTCACCAAATGCACGGCTTGCTTCTGAGGGAAAACGGACAAATAGCCGTCTCGTTATTGTAGCATAGGCTATGTGATTCAATCAAGCTTGTTGCTTCCTCAGCGTCCAGTCCGTGGAGAAGAATGAGGGGTCATTATGGGGTGAAAAGGAAATGAATGAAACTACCCGCCCCCATTGGATTGGATACTATTGAAGCCGCAGTGCAACTGTTACAGTGCATTGGCCTATAGGCATATACAATGTAACAGGCGGTTATAACATTGTTTTTGTGTGTTTATTCACACAAGTGCAAGTTTAGTAAGTTTGTTACACATTGTCTTGTTTTGAGTCGTGTTGGTTGATAATATCAATCCAATGAATCAAGTGCACCCTGTAGATGAGGTTTATGGGGTTTAAAAAATACACATTCTGGGGAAATATTGTTATTTACCCAAGCAAAGTGTGGACTGATGCAAATCATTTCATTTGACACCTCATGCGGTTAGTGCTTATTTTAGAGACTGATCGGTGGTAATTTGAAGTTTAAAAAACACTTCACGTCATCCATTCTGATCAAGTGGTCAACAAGGAGGCGCGGGCGGTTCTATCAACAACAGCTCCCTCTTCATTATGTAAACTAGACTGCCTGTTGATGAAGTGGCCGGCTCTCCGAACCCCACAGGCTAAGGTTAATTTGGTATTTCAACGGAGAGTAGAACATCATTGATTTGACTGGCGTGGTCAATTATTTTAAGAATGCTGAAAGTGAAAATGAGTTTGGGTCACACAATGAATACAAAGATGACGTCGAAAAACAAATCGGAGGTAACAGCAGTATGATTGGAAATAATGGTGTTTTTCTGCAGGGGAGTTCAGGTCGAAGCAAACCTCCCCAAGCACAAATTAACATTCCTAGGCCTCAGCATGGCTGTGGGTTCTACATGACAATTACAGGGCACATGGAAATATGTTGTGGTTTTGGAGAAAGTGCCACATAAGATTATAATTCAGGTGTGTATGTGAGGGAAATAGTTTGGGTGAGAGGCCTCCAGTTGAATAGCTAGGGCAATTGGAAAATAATTGCCCAAATGTCATTGTGTCAGATTTGTGAGCCTTTAATCTTTCCCAAATATGAATTGATTGAAAAACAATAGAGAGGGCCTATCATAATTGTTTATGGCTACGTTTTTATGTTTATGATCCTAGACTGGTTCCAGATCTGTCTGTGATGTCTTGTAAACGAGGTCATTGTCACGCTGGGGTTGGAATGACAGCACAAACAGATTCTGGAACCAGGTTATATTTATCCTCTTGCTCAGCTCTACGTTTATTTTTTCAATGTTGTGTTCTCCCCAGTTTTTCCACAGACGTTGTCTTCAGATTGCTTCCTTTCTAACAAACAGGATGACTATTGTGTATTCCCCTCTAACCTCATCTCAGTAACCCAATAATCCCCACAACCCATTAGGAACAGATGAAGTGCCACCAAGAAAGGATGTGTGGATGTTACCTGCTACAGCAACATCAGTCTCCCCAAACTACATTACAGAAGGGGATGTTATGATCCATCATGGCTTCTGTGTTTCACTGAGCTAATGGGCAGAAATCACAAACACAGCAGCTCTTTATGAGAGGGAGATCATCACAGCTCTGAATTTGAAGCCAATTTTAATCACACTCTGGAGATTGAAAATAAACTCGGTGGCAACTCAAATGAGAGAGAAATTAACAGCGTAAGTATACTTCCTTCTCTCAGAACTCAACTCATTTATATTCCTCACCAGCACCTGTCTGTCCCTTCCCATTCCACCGTCATTTATCGCCCATCGTTTGTAGCCTGCTAAGCTCTTTAATGTCTTGTATCGCAGGAGGGGCTAAGCTTGGGCCACGGTCGAGCAGACAAAGTCAAAGACAGGACTGGCAGAGGAGACAACAAACATATCTATCTGTCTGTGTGTAAAGGGGGTGGGGGGGCTGTGTGTGTATATATAGAGTGTGTCTTTATGTGTATGTGTGTGTGTCTCAGTTAGCTTCACTGTAATGACAGTGGCGTCTGTGTGATCATTGCTAACAGTGCGTCCCTCTCACTGTGACAAAAGGACACAAAATGCACTTTAGGAGCATTCACACTGTTTTTCGCCTTCTTGGTATTCGTTATGTGACCAGTAGCAACCCACCTGTTTACGTAAATATATATATATATATATATATATATATATATATACACATACAGTTGAAGTCAGAAGTTTACATACACTTGGGTTGAAGTCACTCATTTTTCAACCACTCCACAAATGTCTTGTTAACAAACTATAGTTTTGGCAGGTCGGTTAGGACATCTACTTTGTCCATGACACAATACACTTTTCCAACAATTGTTTACAGACACATTATTTAACTTATAATTCACTGAATCACAATTCCAGTGGGTAAGAAGTTTACATACAGTCAACTAAGTGTGCCTTTAAACAGCTTGGAAAATTCCAGAAAATGATGTCATGGCTTTAGAAGCTTCTGATAGGCTAATTAACATAATTTGAGTCATTTGGAGGGGTACATGTGGATGTATTTTAAGGCCTACCTTCAAACTCAGTGCCTCTTTGCTTGACACCATAAGAAAATCTAAAGAAATCAGCCAAGACCTTGTAGACCTCCACAATTCTGGTTCATCCTAGGGAGTAAATTTTACTCAGATTAAATGTCAGGAATTGTGAAAAACTGAGTTTAAATGTATTTGGCTAAGGTGTTTGTAAACTTCCGAATTCAACTGTATATGTACTACCTCAGTCCTAGCTCGCACATTAATGTCTTAATTGAAATTATGGATTGCCTCTTATCAGCTCGTCGTTCCCTTATAGTTTGTACATCTCAATTGTCAGTAGAAACACCATTTGTTTAAGCAAGTCAGCCATGTCAGCTAGGTTTATTTTAAAGGCAGTAAATGAGGCTGAATGAACTGTTTCGCTGCCAGACAAGGCTCCGCTGAGAGCCAGGGTAGTGGTGGTAAGGATCCACTCCATGGTGCTGAAGGAAAGCTCTGCTGTTGGGACAGCTTTATGTAGGCCCTAACAGTTTGGGACAGCTTTATGTAGGCCCTAACAGTTTGGGACAGCTTTATGTAGGCCCTAACAGTTTGGGACAGCTTTATGTAGGCCCTAACCGTTTGGGACAGCTTTATGTAGGCCCTAACCGTTTGGGACAGCTTTATGTAGGCCCTAACAGTTTGGGACAGCTTTTTAGGCCCTAACAGTTTATGGCCCTAACCGTTTGGGACAGCTTTATGTAGGCCCTAACCGTTTGGGACAGCTTTATGTAGGCCCTAACCGTTTGGGACAGCTTTATGTAGGCCCTAACCGTTTGGGACAGCTTTATGTAGGCCCTAACCGTTTGGGACAGCTTTATGTAGGCCCTAACAGTTTGGGACAGCTTTATGGGACCGTTTGGGACAGCAGGCAGTTTATGTAGGCCCTAACCGTTTGGGACAGCTTTATGTAGGCCCTAACAGTTTGGGACAGCTTTATGTAGGCCCTAACAGTTTGGGACAGCTTTATGTAGGCCCTAACTAACAGTTTGGGACAGCTTTATGTAGGCCCTAACAGTTTGGGACAGCTTTATGTGGGGCCCTAACAGTTTGGGACATTTTATGTAGGCCCTAACAGTTTGTCACACTTTTTGTCACCATTATAGTGCAATTCATGTATTGTTTAGTGTAGTGAGTTTGCTGGCATGTATCTATTAATTTTTATTTTTTATTTGCCCTCCAAGATTTACATGCTAAAATCGCCACTGTGACCCAATGTCATTTTCACTTCCATCATTATTTAATGGACAACCCCAGTCAAATCAATGATGTTCTGCTCTCTTTTTAAATATCAAATTAACCTTTGTCTGTGGGGGTCGGAGAGACCGCCACTTCATCAGCAGGCAGACTACTTTGCATAATGAAGAGGGAGCTGTTGTTGATAGAACGCCTCCTTGTTGACCACATTTTTTTCGAAACCTCAAATAACCCCAAACCAGTCTCTAAAATATTAATTTCACGCATGAGTTTTCAAATGAAGTTATTTGCATCAGTCAACACTTTGCTTGGGTAAATTACATTATTTCACCAGAATATGTATTTTTTTAACTCCCAAAGCCTAATCTACAGGGTGCACTTAATTAATTAAATTGAAATAGTCAACAAACAAGACTCAAAACAAGACACTGTGATTAAAGGACACAACACGTGAGGGAATGCACTTTACGCGCATTCACACTGCACCTTAGCCCAGGGCTAATAGCCCTGAGCTAAGGGAGATTTAGCCAGGGCTAAGCGAGTGTTCACACTTGCACATTCTAGTGGGTTAGCACCAACCTTAGCCTAGAGCTATCTGGCCCTGAACCAGTACCTGTGCGTTATATATATGTTTAATGCCCAGAAAGCGCCAATTCAAACTCCCATTTACTAGCTTCGCATGCGTTATCATGTCAGAATAAGTTTGTTGATCACCAAGTTTCTCTGAGCAACTATTTTCATTTACTCCCATTAAGGCTGGCCGGTATGTACTTCCAGAAAAGTTCCAAATAAAAATGTACAAGCAACTGAAAAAATGCTTTTTCGGCACCTCCAATATAAATCACTCATTACTGCCACGCACAGGTCTGAAGTTTACAACAGCTCAATACATTGGAGGCGCCGAAGAGGCGTTTTTTTTGGTTGCTTGTACATTTTTATTTAGACCTTTTTTGGAAATACATACCGGCCATAACCCAAGTAAATTAAGATAGTTGCTCAGCAAAACTCCATATTTGATGATCAACAAACTGATTTTGAGAAAGCCTATATGGTGGAGGTCAGAGACCTGGCAGTCTGTGGCGTGTATTCCTGACAGTCAGTGGTGTGTATTCCTGACAGTCAATGGTGTGTATTCCTGACAGTCTGTGGCGTGTATTCCTGACAGTCAGTGGTGTGTATTCCTGACAGTCAGTGGTGTGTATTCCTGACAGTCAGTGGTGTGTATTCCTGACAGTCAGTGGTGTGTATTCCTGACAGTCAGTGGTGTGTATTCCTGACAGTCTGTGGCGTGTATTCCTGACAGTCAGTGGTGTGTATTCCTGACAGTCAGTGGTGTGTATTCCTGACAGTCAGTGGTGTGTATTCCTGACAGTCAGTGGTGTGTATTCCTGACAGTCAGTGGTGTGTATTCCTGACAGTCTGTGGCGTGTATTCCTGACAGTCAGTGGTGTGTATTTTGGGGAATCCAGGCTTCCCCAAAAAATGGACAAAAAATAATAATAATTTATCTTTCCTCTCTGTTTCACAGTGCCCCTCTGTCTCACTATGTGTTGGCCATCTATCTGATGCTGTCTGGTCCAAACGAGTATGACATTGTTGCCACCCATAGCATTGAAGGCAAGGGATGCCAGCGAGAATCTGGCCTCCCATGACAAAAAAAGTATAAAAAATGTGCAAATCAGCGTTGAGCTAAACTCAGCCCGCTCAACTGTGAATGGTCCTGGCACATGAAAAAAAAGTGTCAAGGGAAGCTAGGTTGGAATTGGCTTCTCTCCTAACAAATCCCATTGAGAGCATATGTCATTGACAGCAAAACTTGAAATCTTTCATCTCGTTGTTTTGTTGTCCTCAGATGGCAAGCTAGCCAGCTACCTAAAATTGACCCTTTCCTAAATTAGCCATGGAGGAAAATAGGGATTTTTGACTTGTGGTTTTACTTAATTGTACTGGCCAATGATTGTAATGGCGATACTGATCTAACCATTAATTCATACATTGTTGTGCCCCTGGTCTGAGAGGATGGAAGTTCAATATGTAGCTAGATGTAGAAGGCTAATGTTAACTAGCTAACGTTGCTGAAGAATGGAAGTTAGGCTAGCGAGCAAGCATTTTATCCAGGTAGCCTAGGACAACAAAAAATAAAAGTGTGTACTGTATGACAGAGTGATAGACCGTTTCGGCATTGGCGTTTCTCTACAATTAGGGTGAGTCAACATGTTTTTCTACTTTGCGGCTAACGCGCACGCACACACACACGCACACAGAAATCATAAACATGGACAGCCACATCATATTTAGCTTACGTTTATTGGACTGAATTGTTTTTGGTATCTTTTGGTTGAGGTGATTTGATGATGTTGGAATGTTGAAGTTGAAATGGTGCTGGAATAGTGGAGGCAGCTCCTGCTTTCTTTGCGACTTGCAGTGGTTTTAACTCAACAGTTGTTTAGTGGTCCTAAAATGTCAGAAACATTAACTTGCTTGACCATGCTAGAGGTCATGTAACTGTCTGTTACTGTACATGCAAGATGATTTGTGGACTTCACTGGACAGAGGTTGCTATGCGGTTTTATGATAAAACAAAGGTGTGGTTGAATTTATTCTGCCACTGTGCCTTCTTATCGTCTCAGCCTTTAGGCCTATATATCATGGTCGCAAGGAATATGAATTAACAGGTCATAGAGCAAACAACACAATTATCACAACACATAGGTTGTAATATGGATTTTTCTTGGGGTGGGGTTCTGTTTATGTGACAGAACAAGCATGTGTAATGTAGGGAATCATTGTACCATCTAAACCGCTGTGGAATATATTTTACATAACCCTAAATACTGTTTTTTCAGCTGTTTGAAGCTTGTGTATGTACAAAACCAAAAGTAAGAGATATAAAAATTCAACTTAAAAAGAGGAAGCATAAAAATAGGGCACATAATACAGATCTACCGCTTCTTAGAGTTGCTTTCAATTCGGATGACAGATCTATAACTCATATTTCTATGTGATTTTTGGGGGGTCGCCCAAAAGTTAGGCTACATATTGCTGCTTTAACCAAATAGCTAACCTGGACTATCTACATTGACCCTTTTGGCACTGACTTGTTTTTACTCATCACATACCACTGCTGCTACTGTTTATTATTTGTGACTTTATTACTAGTTATATGTACATATCTAATCTATCTCATTTACCTCCCTGCACATCAACTCTGGTACCGCGTCTATATAGCCAAGTTATCGTTACTCACGGTGTATTTATTAGTACATGGTTTATTGTTATTACATGGTTTATTCTTGTTTTACTTTCTACTATTTCTCTATTTTCTTTCTCTCTGTATTGTTGGGAAAGGCCCATGAGTTACCATTTCACTGTTAGTCTACACCTGTTATTTACTAAGCATGTGAGGAATAAAATGGGATTGATTTCATGTCTCTTCGGTGCATAGCATTCTCTGTACAGAGGCACAAATTTCAAAAGTGAAACATTGTTCCCAGAGGTCGGACAGGTAAACAGCAAGGTTTATACAAACCATCACTGTTGCAAATAAAATATGAGGCTAGAAGCCAGAAGAAATGTTTTAATAAATGCAGAGAAAAAAGTCTCAGAGATACAGTGCCTTGCGAAGTTATTCACCCCCCTTGGCATTTTTCCTATTTTGTTGCCTTACAACCTGGAATTAAAATAGATTTTTGGGGGGGGTTGTATCATTTGATTTACACAACATGCCTACCACTTTGAAGATACAACATATTTTTATTGTGAAACAAACAAGAAATAAGACAACAAAACTGAAAACTTGAGCGTGCATAACTATTCACCCCCCTCCCCCCCAAGGTCAAAACTTTGTAGAGACACATTTTGCAGCAATTACTCTTGTGGTATGTCTCTATAAGTTTGCACATCTAGCCACTGGGATTTTTGCCCATTCTTCAAGGCAAAACTGCCTCAGCTCCTTCAAGTTTGCTGTACACCAGCGGAACCCATCTACAGTACCTTTAAGTCATACCACAGATTCTCAATTGGATTGAGGTCTGGGCTTTGACTAGGCCATTCCAAGACATTTAAATGTTTCCCCTTAAACCACTCGAGTGTTGCTTTAGCAGTATGCTTAGGGTCATTGTCCTGCTGGAAGGTGAACCTCTATCCCAGTCTCAAATCTCTGGAAGACTGAAACAATTTTAGTCTCATCTGACCAGAGCACCTTCTTCAATATGTTTCGGGAGTCTCCCACATGCCTTTTGGTGAACACCAAACGTGTTTGCTTATTTTTGTCTGGCCACTTCCGTAAAGCCCAGCTCAGTGGACTGTGCAGCTTAAAGTAGTCCTATGAACAGATACTCCAATCGCCGATGTGGAGCTTTGCAGCTCCTCCAGGATTATCTTTGGTATCTTCATTTCCTCTCTGATTAATGCCCTCATTGCCTGGTCCGTGAGGTTTAGTGAGCAGCCCTCTCTTGGCAGGTTTGTTGTGGTCCCATATTCTTTCCATTTTTTAAGAATGGATTTAATGGTGCTCTGTGGGATGTTCAAAGTTTGTGATATTTTTTTATAACCCAACCCTGATCTGTACTTCTCCACAACTTTGTACCTGACCTGTTTGGAGAGAACCTTGGTCTTCATGGTACCGCTTGCTTGGTGGTGCCCCTTGCTTAGTGGTGTTGCAGACTATGGGGCCTTTCAGAACATGTGTATATATACTGAGATCATGTGACAGATCATGTGACACTTAGATTGCACACAGGAGAACTTTATTTAACTAATTATGTGACTTCTGAAGGTAATTGGTTGCACCAGACCCCCCTTTGCATTATCGCACACACTCAATTCTTCATTGCTGTGACTTGCTTGCTAGTTGAGATTTCTGCTCTTCACTCCGTTGTCAGTTTAGCCTATATTTCACTGATCTTAGTAGCAGAAAGCACTTTTATTTGTGTCCTTCAAGGCAGCTGTCAATGATCACATTAGGCTGCGATTCATTTTATTATTTGATGGTGGTTTGATCGCGGGGGAGGCACTCGTAATGTCAGCAGTTTTCGGTTTGGTGTATTAGTCTATAAATAAATATCTTTGCCAAAATTAATCTCTCCCATGTCTTATTCTATCCTGATGTGAAGTTTGTTCTATAGAAATTATTTGACTCTGATGTGTGCTACAGAGAGTATAGAATGGGGGGGGGGTGATTTAGGCAAGGCCATTTTTGGGCATAACAACCATGTTGTGTTTGTCCGTTAGCCCAGGGCATTGGAATACACGTGTGAATCCTTAGCCCAGAGCTAAAGCTTAGCCTAGACTTAACAAATGCTTGTGTGAACACAGGATAAGCTAGCCCATGGCCAGTCTTCCCTGTGGCTAAGAACAACGCTGTGTGAAAAGGCCTTTTATTGTTTCACATCTGAGACGTTGATATTGTGTGGTGTATTGCAAGCTGGTCTCAACAAAGTAATCAGTATAGGCTGGCTCCCACAGGGTTCTGGTCAAAAGTAGTGTATAACTGTGCAGAGCCGTGGCTGAGTGGGTTGCATCCCAAATCTATCCTCTGGAGACCAGCGTTCAGTCCCTGCGTCTACTTTATACACTGTTTATCCATCCTGCCTGGATATTCGTTAAAATACCTTTAATTTAAATTTAAAAATATAAATGTAGTGCACTAGAGAGAATATGGTGACATTTGTGATGCAACCCTAGAGTCTTTAACATCATAATGCTTGTCATTGTAATTAGGCTAATATTGTAGCAACAATGCTACTGCTATGTATGTCACTAACACAATCAGAGTGCAGACTTGAGGTATCATCTAACAATGATTTTCATACTAATGCAACCGTAAATACTTATTTCCTCAACATTTGTGAACCTTGTAAAAAGCAATCAATGATAGTCCATCTCCCACTCCCTCTCATGGTACACAGACAGACGTACTGGCACTTCAACTAAAAAGCTGCCCAAGGCTATTGCCACCCACAGCTGTGGTGTGTGTGTGTGTGTGTGGTGTGTGTGTGTGTGTGTGTGTGTGTGTGTGTGTGTGTGTGTGTGTGGTGTGTGTGTGTGTGTCCTTGAGGTTGTTGCATGGGCTGGTGTCCTTGAGTACAACCAGCAGATAAGGCTCATGCATATGACTGTTAAAGAAAGTACATGTACAGGGAGGATGGACAATTTCTGCATTTGTCCTTGTGTAATTGTATGCTTTCTTCTTTTAAATGGCTTAAGGAATATTTATTTGAATATGGTTTTGATGCTGTCTGTCTGTCTGTCTGTCTGTCTGTCTGTCTGTCTGTCTGTCTGTCTGTCTGTCTGTCTGTCTGTCTGTCTGTCTGTCTGTCTGTCTGTCTGTCTGTCTGTCTGTCTGTCTGTCTGTCTGTCTGTGTGTCTGTCTGTGTGTCTGTCTGTCTGTCTGTGTGTTTGCGCACTTGTGTATTACCATTCTCAGCATCTGTGAATGGAAGCATGGCTCCCCAGTTTCCTTCAGCAGCTGCCACTGTTGAGGCATTACACAAGCAGGGAAGTGGGAGGCAGGCAGGCAGGCAGTGGCAATGTGGGGGAAGCTGCTATAGCTGCCTAACAATAAACTCACACCTCCTCAATCTATAATCAGGAACAGGCTCGAGGCATCTGCTCCAGAACAAGATTTCGCTTTAGTCGAAAGACACTTAGTCATATGGTGTTTTGCGGATAATATACAATGTGTCTGCAAGTATCACAGTTTAGTGTTGAAATACAAGGCTGTTTGTGCAAATATGCGCCATTAAATGAATGGACTTGACTTTTTCTGTTTTATTATTCTATGAATATATAAGATAGAAATAAGATATAAAAATATATGGATGATGTTTTGTAAAACAGCAAGAGAAGTAGTAACACTGTTGCATTGCAATAACGTTTTCTGGTTCTGATTCTTAGGTCTGGTCAGTGTGATGCTGAACATATGATAACGGATGATACTCATTACAGTATGTGTAGCCCATCAATCATAGAGATTTTATATTTTGAAATTGCAGTGCAACCTTAAAAGCCGCAATTATTGTATCGCGATCCAAGTGCTCATTACGCATAATGCCACTTTGGGGAAATAAACTAAACACCTGTAGGAGATTAGATTTCCAACTTTGCAATGAATCTGCAAATTAGATCATTCACAAATGTTCACATTTAAGATCGAATGGCACGCCTGGGAGAGTGTCAAGAGTCATTCGTATCATTTAGGAAAAGTACGCACAGTTTCGATCCATTTTGCCCCAAATTATTGAATGTCTTTCTTGTGTTAATTACGAAAGTAGGCTAGCTAGAACATGCCTTCAAGGTCATGGCTCATATAAAGTAGGTTAGATGCAGTATGGGGGAAACGTATGCTGCAAAGTTACAGACACTTGCGTGCTCATAAGAATTGCCCTGCACGGTGGGGAATCCTGCGAAAGTCGAGAAGTACGGTAATTGGTCCGCTATATACAGCATCTCTCTATATTCTGCCGGAAAATCTGTTGTGAAGGTGAAGAGAGGCATCTGGCGCGTGGGAAGCATCGATTTATAACTTCTGATCACGAGCCGGTTCTTGGAAAAACGGGTGCCTGACTGCCTGTATAACCGTAATGAACAGCTCCAACTCAATACTCAAGTTCAACTTTTGCCATGGGAACGTAGCCAAGTCAAACGGAGAATAGCGCTTCCTTCTCTGAATAATCACTGATGGGGCGATTTCAAGCCAACGACTTGTGAGATATGTTGATAGACGTGGAAAACAACTGTTGAGGAGAAGCCGAGTATGAGGATGTATTTTCCTAACGTGGACTACAGGCACCTTGGTATAGTTTGCTTGCTTCATAGACATATGTTGCAGTGCGCAAGAGGAGAGAGGAAGGTTATTTCGGGGTGCTGGTGCATTTGATGCCCAAGTGCCTCTATAGGAACCACCTGTAACTTTTACAAAATGGATACCTGTCGTTTTTATCGATGTGAAACAAACGTTTTAGAAGAGCATGATAACTTTTTAGGGGGCTAACAATAAATTGGAATTTAGCCTAAAATATTAACTATTTCCGATATCAAACGTTTGCATCATTTATGAAAGTCAATCTAGAGAAAATAAATATAGCTTATCGAAAGATAGCTACTAAGTTTATTTTATATAAGATTTTTCCCTCCCTGGGTTGAAGAAATCTCGTTGGCTCATATGGGACTGAGGCACTCGCGTTGCCTGCTCCTACGGAGAAAAATGGCGGAGCCGGACAATTCTGAGGTATGTCAGTTCGCTGGTAAATGATCCAAGGAGTGACATATGCTGGTCAAAATCTTTTGTTATATTGCTATAATCGTTAATAATCCATTACCGATGGCTCTGTTTATGAATGTTTTAGTGTCTTTGTCAGTTTTGAAGTAGTCGATATTGTATCGACTCCTGGTGTCTGTAAAAAGCAATGCAGACACATGCAACGTTTAGTTGTTTTTGTAAATTGTTATGGCATATGGCAAAGAAATGCAATGCAGAAATGATCTGTAGTGGTTAGCGTGTGCGCTGTCCTTGGTGCTGATTTCACTATCCATTCTGCACAATCTGTCGCATGGACTCCTGCTGCTCTGAAAACGGGTAGATGCGTAACATTATGTAATCTAGCCTACCAAGTGACCTCTAATGCATTCTAAGTGTTTCACTGTATTTGTAAATAACACATTTAGCCATGTAATGCTATAACAAATGGTTTTGAATCAAAGAGCACTGTTTTGAAAGTGATTTGTTACTGCAAACAGATCCAGTCCTGTTGCTCTTCTCTGATAATGTTCAAGTGCCCTCTCTTCAAATACACCTACACTCACTTTTGTCTGTCCCTAATTCTCAATCTCTCCCTCGCTCTCCCTTCCTCCATCTCTCTCTCTCCCTCCCTCCCTTTTCATCTCTCACATCTCTCTTTCCTCCCCACATTGTCTATCTTTATTTCTGTCTCTTCATTTGCTCTATCCCTACCCTCCTCTCTATCTTCATATTCCCTATTTCTCTCTGCCTCACCCCCTCCTCTCTCTTAGCGGCAGTGTACCATCACTACTCCCCAGTCGCAGTCCTTTCAGCCTGCCTCCTTGCCCAAACCTGTGCCAACTGTCCACCATGTGCCACACCCTCCACATACGCCCCATGTAGCGGCCCTTCCCACCTGCCCCGGGCGCGGCAAGATTGCAAAGCTGCTCAACCCGGAGGAAATGACATCACAGGACTACTACTTTGACTCCTACGCCCACTTTGGCATTCATGAGGTAGGTAGGGGGCTCATACATGAAGTGGGTAGGTGGGTAAGAGACATTCATCAGATAGGTAGGTAGGGGACTCATACATGAAGTGGGTAGGTGGGTAGGAGGCTCATCCATCAGATAGGTAGGTAGGGGACTCATACATGCGTTAGGTAGGGGACTCACCCATGAGGTAGGTAGGTAGGTAGGTAGGACACTCATCCATCAGATAGGTAGGTAGGAGACTCATCCACAAGGTAGGTAGGTAGGTAGATAGGATACTCATCCATCAGATAGGTAGGTAGGAGACTCATCCACGAGGTAGGTAGGTAGGTAGGATACTCATCCATGAGGTAGCTAGGTAGGATACTCATCCATGAGGTAGGTAGGTAGGTAGGATACTCATCCATGAGGTAGGTAGGAACCTCATCCATGAGGTAGGTAGGTAGGATACTCATCCATGAGGTAGGTAGGTAGGAGACTCATCCATGAGGTAGGTAGGTAGGATACTCATCCATGAGGTAGGTAGGTAGGTAGGAGACTCATCCATGAGGTAGATATAGTGCCTTCAGAAAGTATTCACAACCCTTCACTTTTTCCAAATTTTGTTGTGTTACGAAGTGGGCTTCAAATGGATTTAATTGTTGTTGTTTTGTCACAATCCACATACTCTGTAATGTCAAACTGGAAGAAAATTTTGATTAAAAAAACAAGTTATAGAAAATAAAATACTAATATATCTTGATTAGATAAGTATACAACCCCTAAGTCAATACATGTTAGAATCACCTTTGTCAGTGATTACAGCTGTGAGTCATTCTGGGCAAGTCTCTAAGAGCTTTGCACACTTGGATTGTACAATATTTGCACATTATTCTTAAAATAATTCTTCAAGCTCTGTCAAATTGGATGTTGATCATTGCTAGACAGCCATTTTCAAGTTTTGCCATAGATTTTCAAGCCGATATAAGTCAAAACTGTAACTAGGCAACTCAGGAACATTCAATGTCGTCTTGGTAAGTAACTCCAGTGTAGATTTGGCCTTGTGTTTTAGGTTATTTTCCTGCTGAAAGGTTAATTTGTCTCCCAGTGTCTGTTGGAAATCAGACTGAACACGCTTTCCTCTAGGATTTTGCCTGTGCTTAGCTCTATTTCATTTTTTTAATAATTAAAACATTAAAAATACTCTCTTCCTTGCCAATGACAAGCATACCCATAATATGATGCAGCCACCACCATGCTTAAAAATATGAAGAGTGGTACTTAGTGATGGATTTGCCCCAAACATAACACTTTGTATTCAGAACATAAAGTTAATTTCTTTGACACATTTTTTTGCAGTTTTACTTTAGTGCCTTATTCGAACAGGATTCATGTTTCGGAATATTTTTATTGTGTACACTGTCAATCAGGTTAGTATTGTGGAGTAACTACAATGTTGTTGAGCAATCCTCACTTTTCTCCTATAACATCCATTAAACTCTGTAACTGTTTTAAAGTCACCATTGGCCTCATGGTGAAATCCCTGAGTGGTTTCCTTCCTCTCTGGCAACTGAGTTAGGAAGGAGTCTGTATCTTTGTAGTGACTGGGTGTATTGATACACCATCCAAAGCATAATTAATAGGTGCCCTTCTTTGGGAGGCATTGGAAAACCTCCCTGGTCTTTGTGGTTCAATCTGTGTTTGAAATTCACTGCTCGACTGAGGGATCTTACAGATAATTGTATGTGTGGGGTTCAGAGATGAGGTAGTCGTTCAAAAATCATCATGTTAAACACTATTATTGCACACAGAGTGAGTCCATGCAATTAATACATACATTATTATGTGACTTGTTAAAGCTAATTTGTACTCCTGAACTTAGGCTTTCCATAACAAAGTGGTTGAATACTTATTGCTCAAGACATTTCAACTTTCATATGTTATTAATTTGTACAAAATTCTAAAAATGTAATTCCACGTTGACATTATACGCTATTGTGTGTGGGCCGGTGACCAAAAAAAGACTGTAACATAACAGAATGTGGAAAAAGTCAAGTGGTGTGAATATTTTCTGGAGGCACTGTAGTTAGGAGCCTCATGGATGTTCTTACTGTCCTGCCTGTTGGGATGTTTTGTAAGCACTGTTGCCTCTGCTTGCTCTCTGGGGGGTTTATGCTTTACATGTTTTCGGATGTAGCTGCCAGCAAATTGAATTGATGGATTGCCAAGCAGACGTACAGACGGACTGACTGAACAAATAAGGAGCTGACTAATGGACTGACTGGTTTACTGCCTGCCTGCTTGACTGACTAATGGACTGACTGGTTGATACCCCAGAGGTGATCTATTGAAGTGTCAGACTCATACCCCAGAGGTGATCTATTGAAGTGTCAGACTCATAACCCAGATAGTGATCTATTGAAGTGTCAGACTCATACCCCAGAGGTGATCTATTGAAGTGTCAGACTCATACCACAGATAGTAAGTGTCAGACTCATACCCCAGATAGTGATCTATTGAAGTGTCAGACTCATACCCCAGATAGTGATCTATTGAAGTGTCAGACTCATAACCCAGAGGTGATCTATTGAAGTGTCAGACTCATAACCCAGATAGTGATCTATTGAAGTGTCAGACTCATACCCCAGAGGTGATCTATTGAAGTGTCAGACTCATACCACAGATAGTAAGTGTCAGACTCATACCCCAGATAGTGATCTATTGAAGTGTCAGACTCATACCCCAGATAGTGATCTATTGAAGTGTCAGACTCATAACCCAGATAGGGATCTATTGAAGTGTCAGACTCATACCCCAGAGGTGATCTATTGAAGTGTCAGACTCATATCCCAGAGGTGATCTATTGAAGTGTCAGACTCATACCACAGATAGTGATCTATTGAAGTTTCAGACTCATACCACAGATAGTGATCTATTGAAGTTTCAGACTCATACCACAGATAGTGATCTATTGAAGTGTCAGACTCATACCCCAGATAGTGATCTATTGAAGTGTCAGACTCATAACCCAGATAGTGATCTATTGAAGTGTCAGACTCATAACCCAGATAGGGATCTATTGAAGTGTCAGACTCATACCCCAGAGGTGATCTATTGAAGTGTCAGACTCATACCACAGATAGTGATCTATTGAAGTTTCAGACTCATACCTCAAATGCTCTAGGTATCCTAAAAGAGAATGGGAACAACCAAAAAATGTGTTTCTATCGAGGTCCTTATTTAGCATGTGGGTCAGGTTACAGTCTGAATGCCAAGCAGACCCAAGAACAGAACTGCCCCCGATAAAATGTGTGAGTGTGTGTGCAGATAGATGGGTATCAGATAATCCCAGCAGGGTTTCATTATAGACCTACCTCTATTTAAAGAGCCTGTGCCAGTGATGCGGCCTAAATACTGCCTCTGTCACTATGATCGTTTTCTATGAATAGAAATCCAGAAGCTGTCATTTCTACATGTTTAAGAGGACATGCACTACGTCCCAAATGGCACCATATTCACTATGTAGGGCACTTCTTTCAACCAGGACCCATAGGGATCTGGTGGAAAGTAGTGCGCTATACAGTATGGTGACATTTGGGACACACACATGTCCTGTACCTCCCACTTCTGAATTGTTCAGTGTAGCATATTCATTACGTCCTGTATGAGGACATTTATATACACATTTTCCACGCTCTGTTGATTCTCTCTTAGCCTGATATTAACCCAATGAGTCCCACCGTATTGCCAGGGCGTTTTGGACATCTCAGCCCCTTGTTAACATAGTGTGTTTGGGTTACAGACTTCTGGGTTGTACCATTGGATTTGTTCATTTCTTCTGCACCCATAGACACCATTAGTCTGTGTGATTAATGGGGGCTGCACTACAGCGGTGGATTCCGAAGATGTCTAGGGACGGGTCTTTAATACAAAAATGTCTGTTGAGTCCGAATGGTTTGAGCTGCAAACTATTAAAGCTGTCTATGAAAAACTACTTTGCTCTATGAAGCACACAAGCCACACAAGAGTGATTAGAAGGTAAGGGGTTCTTCGACATAGGAAATCCCAGGACATACTGTCTGTAATACTATAATAAGCTCACATAGTTGATGTCACAAACTCCAAACAGTTGTTACTGACTAGGTAGATATACATTTTTTCACAGACCTTAGTTTTTAAATGGACATTTGTCAATAAAACCCAAGAATGCAACTGTTTAAGTTAAATGATGTTTTGTGTTCTACTTGTAGCCCTGGTTGTCCTGAAAATAAAATGGTAAAACACTTCATTGTGAGGCTCAATATGAGGGCTGGACATGCAGATAAATGAAAGTCAGATGAATGAAAAGCCCATCTTTGCTGAGATCTCGGGACTGATAGGGTTAAGTCTTTCTGAGCTTGACGTCCTCTGTGTATCATGTTTTTCCTGACCCCGTGACCTGACCAGGTAAAACTCCTGGACAAAGTCATTGTCACGGAGCTACAAAGTCTTGCACATTCTGGAAATCCTAACTTACACATAAGTCAAATATTCACTTAGTCTCCCATTGACACCAATGCATGACTAAAGGCTGGATATTCCGCGATACTTCTGCAATAAGGTTTGAATCCAGTCCTAAGTGAAAATTCGACTTAAGTTAGGATTCAGCTCTCTGTGAGATTCCCAATCCCATCAACATTCCCATCTTGTTCCCTGTTGGACAGGAGATGCTGAAGGATGAAGTACGGACCCTGACCTATAGGAATGCCATGTACCACAACAAGCACATGTTCAAGGACAAGATAGTTCTGGACGTGGGCAGTGGGACAGGCATCCTGTCCATGTTCGCTGCCAACGCGGGCGCCAGGCACGTGTACGGGGTGAGTCCTTGTCCTGCTTTAAACACCAAACACCTTTTTCACACGGTTCATTTGCCAAATGTTGTCGAATGTTACAGATAGACAATCCATGAATAGAGCTGATGTGATTCCTTAATTCTCCATGTGGAGAGGCATGTTCGTTCTACATAGCCGATTTCCATCTAAACATTCCAAAACGTTGCGTCCTACTGAACGCGCCCATCTATGCATTTAGACACTATAGGGCCGAGCTGAAACATACCCTGCTGGTTTTTAGATTTTCCTTTCACATTGTCGTTTTCCAGCATGGCACAAGCAGCCATGGTGGATGCGTAACCAGGCCAGCCCAGATCGGCATGGCCTGACTCGGGTTGGCCCTGTAGTGTGAACCAGGCTGAGGAACAAATGGACTTGATGGTTGATATTCGACTGTCATACAGTCGTCTGATCTGTCTGTTGAGTTGAAGTGGATATAAATGATGTACAGTGGGGCAAAAAAGTATTTAGTCAGCCACCAATTGTGCAAGTTCTCCCACTTAAAAAGATGAGAGAGGCCTGTAAATTTCATCATAAGTACACTTCAACTATGACAGACAAAATGAGAAAAAAAAAAAAATCCAGAAAATCACATTGTAGGATTTTTAATGAATTTATTTGCAAATTATGGTGGAAAATAAGTATTTGGTCACCTACAAACAAGCAAGATTTCTGTCTCTCACAGACTTGTAACTTCTTCTTTAAGAGGCTCCTCTGTCCTGCACTTGTTACCTGTATTAATGGCACCTGTTTGAACTTGTTATCAGTATAAAAGACACCTGTGCACAACCTCAAACAGTCACACTCCAAACTCCACTATGGCCAAGACCAAAGAGCTGTCAAAGGACACCAGAAACAAAATTGTAGACCTGCACCAGGCTGGGAAGACTGAATCTGCAATAGGTAAGCAGCTTGGTTTGAAGAAATCAACTGTGGGAGCAATTATTAGGAAATGGAAGACATACAAGACCACTGATAATCTCCCACGATCTGGGGCTCCACGCAAGATCTCACCCCGTGGGGTCAAAATGATCACAAGAACGGTGAGCAAAAATCCCAGAACCACATGGGGGGACCTAGTGAATGACCTGCAGAGAGCTGGGACCAAAGTAACAAAGCCTACCATCAGTAACACACTACGCCGCCAGGGACTCAAATCCTGCAGTGCCAGACGTGTCCCCCTGCTTAAGCCAGTACATGTCCAGGCCCACCTGAAGTTTGCTAGAGAGCATTTGGATGATCCAGAAGAAGATTGGGAGAATGTCATATGGTCAGATGAAACCAAAATATAACTTTTTGGTAAAAACTCAACTCGTCGTGTTTGGAGGACAAAGAATGCTGAGTTGCATCCAAAGAACACCATACCTACTGTGAAGCATGGGGGTGGAAACATCATGCTTTGGGGCTGTTTTTCTGCAAAGGGACCAGGACGACTGATCCATGTAAAGGAAAGAATGAATGGGGCCATGTATCGTGAGATTTTGAGTGAAAACCTCCTTCCACCAGCAAGGGCATTGAAGGTGAAACGTGGCTGGGTCTTTCAGTATGACAATGATCCCAAACACACCGCCCGGGCAACGAAGCAGTGGCTTCGTAAGAAGCATTTCAAGGTCCTGGAGTGGCCTAGCCAGTCTCCAGATCTCAACCACATAGAAAATCTTTGGAGTGAGTTGAAAGTCTGTGTTACCCAGCAACAGCCCCAAAACATCACTGCTCTAGAGGAGATCTGCATGGAGGAATGGGCCAAAATACCAGCAACAGTGTGTGAAAACCTTGTGAAGACATACAGAAAACGTTTGAACCCTGTCATTGCCAACAAAGGGTATATAACAAAGTATTGAGATAAACTTTTGTTATTGACCAAATACTTATTTTCCACCATAATTTGCAAATACATTTATTAAAAATCCTACAATGTGATTTTCTGGAGTTTTTCTCTCATTTTGTCTGTTGAAGTGAATCTATGATGAAAATTACAGGCCTCTCTCATCTTTTAAGTGGGAGAACTTGCACAATTGGTGGCTGACTAAATACTTTTTGCCCCACTGTAAGTCTTGGTGGGTGTAGCGCTGACACTTGTTCACCCGCACAAACACATACACACACACACGCACACGCACACACACATACACAAACCAGCACCTTGCTCCCGGTTCATGGTGTAAATTGTCATAACACTCTACTCTACCTCCATTAGCATCTTGGCTAAATCTTCTGAGATCCTGCCATGTAACTACACTAGTGTCGCCTCTGTAATGTAAACAAGCTAACACACATCAGAGGCACATCTCCAGGCTCCCGTCCAGATGATCGCTAATGCAGAAGATCACATAGTCAATGTCTGCATCCCAAATGGTCTTATGAATCATATATAACACCAATGGAGGAGAGAGGGAAAAGATACAGCACATGGATAACATTTGTGATAAAGTGGAGATTGGATCTTGGATGAGTGGTAAAGCTGCAATGATTGCAGTGGGTGCCCTCATCAAACCTGTGTTTGTTCCTTCTTGTTATGTTCCCCAGATTGAGTGTTCAAGTATATCAGAGTATTCTGAGAAGATCATCAAGTCCAACCACCTACACAATGGTAAGAGCTACACTACATACCAATCATGTATACAGATTCACACAGTGTATCCGACATGGCTATGTCCTGTCAAAGTTACATGCTACAAGTTAACTAGTCAAGGGACAAGGATTTGGGGAGGATAAACTGAACTGTGTCTAAAGGCAACTTCTGATTCTAGAACTGTGTCTAAAGGCAACTTCTGATTCTAGAACTGTGTCTAAAGGCAACTTCTGATTCTAGAACTGTGTCTAAAGGCAACTTCTGATTCTAGAACTGTGTCTAAAGGCAACTTCTGATTCTAGAACTGTGTCTAAAGGCAACTTGCAACCATAATATGCATAGTACACATATTAGGCTACTCATGTACTGTGGATCCGTATTACTAAATGGGTGCAGTGGGGGGAGACAGCTGGCTCACTGAGAGATAACATGACATATTAGCATTGATAAAGTATCAATGAGAGAGAGATAGAGAGAGAGGGAGAAAGAGAGAGAGAGAGAGAGGGAGAAAGAGGAGAGAGAGAGAGAGGGAGAAAGAGAGAGAGAGGGAGAAAGAGAGAGAGAGGGAGAGAGGGAGAGAGAGAGAGAGAGAGAGAGAGAGAGAGAGAGAGAGAGATATTCAGACAGACATCTTCACCCTGTACTCCGGCTGACAGCTCTGTCTGGCAGCTCTCCTCCCAAACAAAACATCCCTAAACTGAGACATCAATCAGAATGAGCTGTATGTCACTGATCACCACTCTGAAATGTCACATTGATGGAACTCCACAGATGGACATCTAATTGAAAGACCCAGAACAAAAAGTGGAACATTGACACTTGATCAATGTTATTCTAACATTTAGAATATATTTTTGTTGTAGTGGAGTGTTTGGTGTAGTGGAGAGCAATGTTTAGTGTAGAGTAGTGTTTAGTGAGGTGGGGTGTTATGTTGTGTACTGGAGTCTTTAGTATAGTGGAGTCTTTAGTGTAGTGGAGCGTTTAGTATAGTGGGGCGTTTGGTGTAGTGGAGTGTTTAGAGAAGTGAAGTGTTTAGTGTAGTGAAATGTTTAGTGTAGTGAAGTGTTTAGTGTAGTGAAGTGTTTATTGTAGTGAAGTGTTTATTGTAGTGTAGTTTACTGTTTGGTGTACTGGAGTGTTTAGTGTAGTGTAGTGTTTAGTGTAGTGGAGGGTTTAGTATAGTGTAGTGTTTAGTGTAGTGGAGTGTTTAGTGTAATGTAGTGTTTGGTGTACTGGAGTGTTTGGTGTAGTGGAGTGTTTAGTGTAGTGAAGTGTTTAGTGTAGTGAGGTGTTTAGTGTAGTGAAGTGTTTAGTGTAGTGAAGTGTTTAGTGTAGTGAAGTGTTTAGTGAAGTGTAGTGTACTGTTTGGTGTACTGGAGTGTTTAGTGTAGTGCAGTGTTTAGTGTAGTGGAGTGTTTAGTGTAGTGGAGTGTTTAGTGGAGTGAAGTGTTTGGTGTAGTGTAGTGTTTGGTGTATTAGAGTGTTTAGTATAGTGGAATGTTTAGTGGAGGGGAGTGTTTAGTGTATTAGAGTGTTTAGTGTATTAGAGTGTTTAGTGTAGTGGAGTGTTTAGTGTAGTGTAGGGTTTAGTGTAGTGAAGTGTTTAGTATAGTGGAATGTTTAGTGTAGTGGAGTGTTTAGTGTAGTGGAGTGTTTAGTGTAGTGAAGTGTTTGGTGTAGTGGAGTGTTTGGTGTAGTGAAGTGTTTGGTGTAGTGAAGTGTTTGGTGTAGTGGAGTGTTTGGTGTAGTGGAGTGTTTGGTGTAGTGGAGTGTTTAGTGTAGTGGAGTGTTTAGTGTAGTGGAGTGTTTAGTGTAGTGGAGTGTTTAGTGTAGTGTAGTGTTTGGTGTACTGGAGTGTTTAGTATAGTGGAATGTTTAGTGGAGAGGAGTGTTTAGTGTAGTGGAGTGTTTAGTGGAGTGGGGTGTTTAGTGGAGTGAAATGTTTGGTGTAGTGGAGTGTTTAGTGTAGTGGAGTGTTTAGTGTAGTGGAGTGTTTAGTGTAATGAAGTGTTTGGTGTAGTGGAGTGTTTGGTGTAGTGGAGTGTTTAGTATAGTGGAGTGTTTAGTGGAGTGTTTATTGGAGTGGAGTGTTTAGTGTTGTAGAGTGTTTGATCTACTGGAGTGTTTAGTGGAGAGGAGTGTTTGGTGTAGTGGAGTGTTTAGTGTAGTGGAGTGTTTAGTGTAGAGGAGTGTTTGTGTAGTGGAGTGTTTAGTGTAGTGGAGTGTTTAGTGTAGTGAAATGTTTGGTGAAGTGTTTGGTGTAGTGAAGTGTTTGGTGTAGTGAAGTGTTTGGTGTAGTGTAGTGGAGTGTTTACTGGAGTGGAGTGTTTAGTGGAGTGGAGTGTTTAGTGTAGTGGAGTGTTTAGTGTAGTGGAGTGTTTAGTATAGTGGAATGTTTAGTGGAGTGGAGTGTTTAGTGTAGTGGAGTGTTTAGTATAGTGGAATGTTTAGTGGAGTGGAGTGTTTATTGGAGTGGCGTGTTTAGTGTAGTAGAGTGGTTGGTGGAGTGTTTAGTGTAGTGGAGTGTTTAGTGTAATGGAGTGTTTAGTGTAGTGGAGTGTTTAGTGTAGTGGAGTGTTTAGTGTAGTGGAGTGTTTAGTGTAGTGGAGTGTTTAGTGTAGTGTAGTGTTTGGTGTACTGGAGTGTTTAGTATAGTGGAATGTTTAGTGGAGAGGAGTGTTTAGTGTAGTGGAGTGTTTAGTGGAGTGGAGTGTTTAGTGGAGTGGAGTGGTTGGTGGAGTGGAGTGTTTAGTGGAGTGGAGTGTTTAGTGTAGTGGAGTGTTTAGTGTAGTGAAGTGTTTGGTGTAGTGTAGTGTTTAGTGTAGTGGAGTGTTTAGTGTAGTGTAGTGTTTGGTGTACTGGAGTGTTTAGTATAGTGGAGTGTTTAGTGTAGTGGAGTGTTTAGTGTAGTGGAGTGTTTAGTATAGTTTAATGTTTAGTGGAGTGGAGTGTTTATTGGAGTGGAGTGTTTGGTGTAGTGAAGTGTTTAGTGTAGTGGAGTGTTTAGTATAGTGGAATGTTTAGTGGAGTGGAGTGTTTATTGGAGTGGCGTGTTTAGTGTAGTAGAGTGGTTGGTGGAGTGGAGTGTTTAGTATAGTGGAGTGTTTAGTGTAGTGGAGTGTTTAGTGTAATGGAGTGTTTCGTGGAGTGTTTAGTGGAGTGGAGTGTTTAGTGTAGTGGAGTGTTTAGTGTAATGGAGTGTTTAGTGGAGTGTTTAGTGGAGTGGATTGTTTAGTGTAGTAGAGTGTTTGGTGGAGTGGAGTGTTTAGTGTAGTGAAGTGTTTAGTGTAGTGGAGTGTTTATTGGAGTGGAGTGTTTAGTGTAGTAGAGTGTTTGGTGGAGTGGAGTGTTTAGTGTAGTGGAGTGTTTAGTGTAGTGGAGTCAAGTGTTTAGTGTAGTGGATTGTTTATTGGAGTGGAGTGTTTAGTGTAGTGGAGTGTTTAGTGGAGTGGAGTGTTTAGTGGAGTGGAGTGTTTTGTGTAGTGGAGTCAAGTCTTTAGTGTAGTGGAGTGTTTATTGGAGTGGAGTGTTTAATGTAGTAGAGTGTTTGGTGGAGTGGAGTGTTTAGTGTAGTGGAGTGTTTAGTGGAGTGTTTATTGGAGTGGAGTGTTTAGTGGAGTGGAGTGTTTAGTGTAGTAGAGTGTTTGGTGTAGTGGAGTGTTTAGTGTAGTGGAGTGTTTAGTGTAGTGTAGTGTTTGGTGTACTGGAGTGTTTAGTATAGTGGAATGTTTAGTGGAGAGGAGTGTTTAGTGTAGTGGAGTGTTTAGTGTAGTGAAATGTTTGGTGTAGTGGAGTGTTTAGTGTCGTGAAGTGTTTGGTGTAGTGAAGTGTTTTGTGTAGTGGAGTGTTTGGTGTAGTGGAGTGTTTAGTGTAGTGAAGTGTTTAGTGTAGTGGAGTGTTTAGTGTAGTGGAGTGTTTAGTGTAGTGGAGTCTAGTGTTTAGTGTAGTGGATTGTTTATTGGAGTGGAGTGTTTAGTGTAGTGGAGTGTTTAGTGTAGTGTAGTGTTTGGTGTACTGGAGTGTTTAGTATAGTGGAATGTTTAGTGGAGAGGAGTGTTTAGTGTAGTGGAGTGTTTAGTATTGTGGAGTGTTTAGTGTAGTGAAGTGTTTAGTGTAGTGAAATGTTTGGTGTAGTGGAGTGTTTAGTGTCGTGAAGTGTTTGGTGTAGTGAAGTGTTTTGTGTAGTGGAGTGTTTGGTGTAGTGGAGTGTTTAGTGTAGTGAAGTGTTTAGTGTAGTGGAGTGTTTAGTGTAGTGGAGTGTTTAGTGTAGTGGAGTCAAGTGTTTAGTGTAGTGGATTGTTTATTGGAGTGGAGTGTTTAGTGTAGTGGAGTGTTTAGTGGAGTGGAGTGTTTAGTGGAGTGGAGTGTTTTGTGTAGTGGAGTCAAGTCTTTAGTGTAGTGGAGTGTTTATTGGAGTGGAGTGTTTAATGTAGTAGAGTGTTTGGTGGAGTGTTTATTGGAGTGGAGTGTTTAGTGGAGTAGAGTGTTTAGTGTAGTGGAGTGTTTAGTGTAGTGGAGTGTTTAGTGTAGTGGAGTGTTTAGTGTAGTGGAGTGTTTAGTGTAGTGTAGTGTTTGGTGTACTGGAGTGTTTAGTATAGTGGAATGTTTAGTGGAGAGGAGTGTTTAGTGTAGTGGAGTGTTTAGTGTAGTGAAGTGTTTGGTGTAGTGGAGTGTTTTTAGTGTAGTGGAGTGTTTAGTGGAGTGGAGTGTTTAGTGGAGTGGCCTGTTTAGTGGAGTGGAGTGTTTAGTGGAGTGGAGTGTTTAGTGTAGTGGAGTGGAGTGTTTATTGGAGTGGAGTGTTTAGTGGAGTGGAGTGTTTAGTGTAGTGAAGTGTTTAGTGTAGTAGAGTGTTTGGTGTAGTGTAGTGTTTAGTGTAGTGGAGTGTTGAGTGTAGTGGAGTGTTTAGTGGAGTGGAGTGTTTAGTGGAGTGGAGTGTTTAGTGTAGAGGAGTGTTTAGTGTAGTGGAGTGTTTAGTATAGTGGAATGTTTAGTGGAGTGGAGTGTTTATTGGAGTGGAGTGTTTAGTGTAGTAGAGTGGTTGGTGGAGTGGAGTGTTTCGTATAGTGGAGTGTTTAGTGTAGTGGAGTGTTTAGTGTAGTGGAGTGTTTAGTGGAGTGGAGTGTTTAGTGTAGTAGAGTGTTTAGTGTAGTAGAGTGTTTGGTGGAGTGGAGTGTTTAGTGTAGTGGAGTCAAGTGTTTAGTGTAGTGGAGTGTTTATTGGAGTGGAGTGTTTAGTGTAGTAGAGTGTTTGGTGGAGTGGAGTGTTTAGTGTAGTGGAGTGTTTAGTGTAGTGGAGTCAAGTGTTTCGTGTAGTGGAGTGTTTATTGGAGTGGAGTGTTTAGTGTAGTAGAGTGTTTAGTGGAGTGGAGTGTTTATTGGAGTGGAGTGTTTAGTGGAATGGAGTGTTTAGTATAGTGGAGTGTTGAGTGTTTGGTGGAGTGGAGTGTTTAGTGTAGTGGAGTGTTTAGTGTAGTGGAGTGTTTAGTGTAGTGGAGTGTTTAGTGTAGTGGAGTGTTTAGTGTAGTGGAGTGTTTGGTGGAGTGGAGTGTTTAGTGTAGTGGAGTGTTTAGTGTAGTGGAGTGTTTAGTGTAGTGGAGTGGAGTGTTTAGTGGAGTGGAGTGGTTAGTGTAGTGGAGTGTTGAGTGTTTGGTGGAGTGGAGTGTTTTGTGTAGGGGAGTGTTTAGTGTAGTGGAGTGTTTAGTGGAGTGGAGTGTTTAGTGTAGTGGAGTGTTTAGTGTAGTGGAGTGTTTGGTGGAGTGGAGTGTTTAGTTTAGTGAAGTGTTTAGTGTAGTGGAGTGTTTAGTGTAGTGGAGTGTTTAGTGTAGTGGAGTGTTTAGTGTAGTGGAGTGTTTAGTGTAGTGTAGTGTTTGGTGTACTGGAGTGTTTAGTATAGTGGAATGTTTAGTGGAGAGGAGTGTTTAGTGTAGTGGAGTGTTTAGTGTAGTGAAGTGTTTGGTGTAGTGGAGTGTTTTTAGTGTAGTGGAGTGTTTAGTGGAGTGGAGTGTTTAGTGGAGTGGCCTGTTTAGTGGAGTGGCCTGTTTAGTGGAGTGGAGTGTTTAGTGGAGTGGAGTGTTTAGTGGAGTGGAGTGTTTAGTGGAGTGGAGTGTTTAGTGTAGTGAAGTGTTTAGTGTAGTAGAGTGTTTGGTGTAGTGTAGTGTTTAGTGTAGTGGAGTGTTTAGTGGAGTGGAGTGTTTAGTGGAGTGGAGTGTTTAGTGTAGAGGAGTGTTTAGTGTAGTGGAGTGTTTAGTATAGTGGAATGTTTAGTGGAGTGGAGTGTTTATTGGAGTGGAGTGTTTAGTGTAGTAGAGTGGTTGATGGAGTGGAGTGTTTCGTATAGTGGAGTGTTTAGTGTAGTGGAGTGTTTAGTGTAGTGGAGTGTTTAGTGGAGTGGAGTGTTTAGTGTAGTAGAGTGTTTAGTGTAGTAGAGTGTTTGGTGGAGTGGAGTGTTTAGTGTAGTGGAGTCAAGTGTGTAGTGTAGTGGAGTGTTTATTGGAGTGGAGTGTTTAGTGTAGTAGAGTGTTTGGTGGAGTGGAGTGTTTAGTGTAGTGGAGTGTTTAGTGTAGTGGAGTCAAGTGTTTCGTGTAGTGGAGTGTTTATTGGAGTGGAGTGTTTAGTGTAGTAGAGTGTTTAGTGGAGTGGAGTGTTTATTGGAGTGGAGTGTTTAGTGGAATGGAGTGTTTAGTATAGTGGAGTGTTGAGTGTTTGGTGGAGTGGAGTGTTTTGTGTAGTGGAGTGTTTAGTGTAGTGGAGTGTTTAGTGTAGTGGAGTGTTTAGTGGAGTGGAGTGGTTAGTGTAGTGGAGTGTTGAGTGTTTGGTGGAGTGGAGTGTTTTGTGTAGTGGAGTGTTTAGTGTAGTGGAGTGTTTAGTGTAGTGGAGTGTTTAGTGGAGTGGAGTGTTTAGTGTAGTGGAGTGTTTGGTGGAGTGGAGTGTTTAGTGTAGTGGAGTGTTTAGTGTAGTGGAGTGTTTAGTGGAGTGGAGTGTTTAGTGGAGTGGAGTGTTTAGTGTAGTGGAGTGTTTAGTGTAGTGGAGTGTTTGGTGGAGTGGAGTGTTTAGTTTAGTGAAGTGTTTAGTGTAGTGGAGTGTTTAGTGTAGTGGAGTGTTTAGTGTAGTGGAGTGTTTAGTGTAGTGGAGTGTTTAGTGTAGTGGAGTGTTTAGTGTAGTGGAGTGTTTAGTGGAGTGGAGTGTTTAGTGTAGTGAAGTGTTTCGTGTAGTAGAGTGTTTGGTGTAGTGGAGTGTTTAGTATAGTGGAATGTTTAGTGGAGTGGAGTGTTTATTGGAGTGGAGTGTTTAGTGTAGTAGAGTGTTTAGTGTAGTGGAGTGTTTAGTGTAGTGGAGTGTTTAGTGTAGTGGAGTGTTTAGTGTAGTGGAGTGTTTAGTGTAGTGGAGTGTTTAGTGTAGTGGAGTGTTTAGTGTAGTGGAGTGTTTAGTGTAGTGGAGTGTTTAGTGTAGTGGAGTGTTTAGTGTAGTGGAGTATGTGTTGTGAGTGACATTCTGTGTCCTGTCCTTCAGTCATCACTATCTTCAATGGAAAGGTGGAGGAGGTGGAACTGCCAGTGGAGAAAGTAGACATCATCATCTCAGAGTGGATGGGCTACTGTCTCTTCTACGAGTCTATGCTCAATACGGTCATCTTCGCCAGGGACAAATGGCTAGTAAGCGTGTGTGATTGTTTTTGTGTATGGGTGTGTGTGTGAGAGAGAGAGAAAGAGAGAGAGAGAGAGAGAGAGAGAGAGATAGAGAGAGAGACAATACAGGTGTAGGGTCTTAATTTGGTCAGTCTTTTGTTGCTGAGACTTTTCTTGCACCACAAGAAATGCAGCTTTGAGCTTTGAAGATTTACATAAATTCAGTGAAAACCCACACTAACACATGGTTATATTAACAGTATTGCACTTTTCATGTAGCATATTTTTGTCCAGCTAATAGCCTAACCACCGATCAAGCAACATTATGGACTAAACATTCAAATCCTGTTGCTCTAGGATACTTTTTCTGTGACAATATAGAGCAGATGAAGATCCTACACCTGTACATGCATGCATGTATGTGTGCAATGATGTGTGTTCATGTGTGTGTGCATGTACGTTTGTGCGTGTGTGTGTGTGTGTGTGTGTGTGTGTGTGTGTGTGTGTGTGTGTGTGTGTGTGTGTGTGTGTGTGTGTGTGTGTGTGCATGTACGTTTGTGCGTGTGTGTGTGTGTGTGTGTGTGTGTGTGTGTGTGTGTGTGTGTGTGTGTGTGTGTGTGTGTGTGCATCCACATATATCGACAAAGGTCCTGCTTATAGCGCCCAGCGAGAGGACGATCTGGTTTCTAACTAGTGTTGCTGCTTCAGGGTTTTAGACCGGGTATGAGCTAATGTTACATACAGGATGCCAGGTGTGCAGACAATGCATGTGACTGTAGGATGTCTCTATTCTCTATGAGGTGTATCTAAAATCAATTTATGTGTCTCCTCTCACATTCAGAAGCCTGGAGGGCTGATGTTTCCTGACAGGGCTGCTCTGTATGTGGTGGCCATCGAGGACAGGCAGTACAAGGACTTCAAGATACACTGTGAGAACATCCTTCCGTCTCTGTTTCTTAGCTACTGTGTGTATACTGTATGTATGCTGGAGGTATCCTGTCCTCTCCCTCTTCCAGTAGGCTCTCTCCTCCAGCCTTTGGGTTGGACTAGACTACAGAGAGCTGTGCAGAGGAGGGATGGAGGGAAGAGAGGGAGAGCCTGTCTACTCTGTTCTTAACCCGAACTGAAGTAGACCTATAATACAAGGCTGCCAGATGTAGTGGAAGAGTATTTAAGGCCCCTGTCTCTCACTAGAGGAACACCAGATAGACATACTAAGGAGCCAACGTTTTTGGCAATTGTAAAGCTGTGCTATCTTTCCACTGTTTCTGAGGGTTGTTATCGATCCTAGGCAGCAAGTAGAGAATAACAGTTTTAATCTCAATCTAAAACTTGAGACACTCTTCCAATCCAACACAGTGCCAATAAAGTCTGTGTGATAGCCACCACTGAGAGAGTCTGTGTGAGAGAATCTGTATGAGAAAGTCTGTGTGATGACCACCACTGAGAGAGAGAGAGAGTCTGTGTGATGACCCCCACTTAGAGAGAGAGAGAGTCTGTGTGATGACCACCACTTAGAGAGAGAGAGAGTCTGTGTGATGACCACCACTTAGAGAGAGAGAGAGTGAGGGAGAGAGGCTGTGTGATGACCACCACTTAGAGAGAGAGAGAGTCTGTGTGATGACCACCACTTAGAGAGAGAGAGAGACTGTGTGATGACCACCACTTAGAGAGAGAGAGAGAGAGAGAGAGAGAGAGTGAGGGAGAGAGGCTGTGTGATGACCACCACTTAGAGAGAGAGGCTGTGTGATGACCAACACTTCAGACACAGAGTGTACCAGATTTGCTCATATCTGAGTGTGTGTGTGTGTGTGTGTGTGTGTGTGTGTGTGTGTGTGTGTGTGTGTGTGTGTGTGTGTGTGTGTGTGTGTGTGTGTGTGTGTGTGTGTGTGTGTGTGTGTGTGTGTGTGTGTGTGTGTGTGTGTGTATTCAGGGTGGGAGAACGTGTACGGTTTTGACATGACCTGCATCCGTAACGTGGCCATGAGAGAGCCCCTGGTGGACGTGGTGGACCCCAAACAGGTGGTGACCAACTCCTGCCTAGTCAAGGTCAGTGTGTGTGTGTATATATGTATGTATATGTGTGTGTGTGTGTGTATATATGTATGTATATGTGTGTATATGTGTGTGTGTGTGAATTACTGCATGAATCCAGACAGACTTAAGAAATGACTTTCCAAAATTGAAGTGTCACAGAGAGACTACCAGCGAAGAATTATGATGAGCCCTAAATGGGTTCCGTGTCCCTGTGATTTGCATGTCAATGAATGTGTCTAGACTGTGTGTTTCTAGACTGTACAGACTTCACAGTGGGACCCATGCCAGCCACCATATCTGAGCCATAAATAGGCCTGGCACTCCCGGGTCTGTGTGACACATTGGGATTTAACACTGCTGTCCTGTCCTGTCCAATGACGGCCTGTCTGTCCTGTCCAATGACGGCCTGTCTGTCCTGTCCGATGTCACATCAATCATCCAAAAGAGAGGCATGATATGAGATGCTGTGTGAATTATCTTCAGGAGGAAAGTATTTGATGCTGAGAGGTGCCATGCTTTCTAGGGCGTATGAATGAAAGGATGGAGGGATGAATTGAACAGATGAAGGAATGAATTAATAAAACAGATGATTGACTCACTGACTGACTGGATTGAATAAATGAATGAATAAATGAATGAATGAATGAATAAACAAATATATTGGGTGGAATTGAATGAAATAAAGAGTAGAACACAAACATGGAAGGAGAGGTTAGTCAGGTAGTGGGGGGGTGCAAAAAGCACTGGATCAGAAAGCATGTCATGAAACTTCTCAACAATCTAATATCATCCCATAGATAATGAGGTTGAAGGGCAGAATGGAGCCAAAGACGTGTGTTTGAGAGATGTGCATTTGTGTATGTCTGACAGTGCTTTTATGTATGAGGGAGTGATAGATGTAAGGCGAGAGAGATTGAGAGAGATATGTTGAAATAGAGGAGAAAGGAGAAGTGTATGTGTGTGTGTGAGAGAGAGATATCTTTCTTCCGATGCATGTCACCCTGTACCATATTTCCCTTGTAACCTATGACCCAGGAAGTGGACATCTACACGGTGAAGCCTGAGGACCTGTCTTTCACCACGGCCTTCTGCCTGCAGATCCAGAGGAACGACTATGTCCACGCCATGGTCACCTACTTCAACATTGAGTTCACCAAGTGTCATAAGAAGACTGGCTTCTCTACCGGTTAGACCTCACCACGCACATATGGGTTGTGTTCATTTGGCACCAAGAGTCAGAAAACAGACTGAAACAGGGAAGAACTACCTGAACTAGTCCAATAAGAAAGACCTACTTTTATTTTCCATTGCAAAAATGTTTTGTTACTAATGAACATACCCCACGATGTGACCACATTCAAGTACACTAAACGCTAGGTCCTTTGAAATGAGGTGTATGACAATATAAGTTACATATCTTCCACACAAGCCACTTGTGTTGTTAAAAGCTCTGGAACCTGAAGCCACTAGAGATCTTTTACAGGGAGAGAACCACCGTGTTCAGTTTCTGTGTCCTGTCCAGGTTATGCAACAATGAAAAGTTGTCATTTCAAACAGACATCAATCATTTTGTGTAAATCAGTCAATTGTAGCACTTGTACAAATAAGCCAGGGTGAAAATATTTTCTCATACCTGTAGTTGTGGAGATTCTTGTCTTTGGCAATGATCCTTTGGTTTTGTTTGGAAGATTGTGGAAGCACAGCACATTTTTTGCATGTTAATTCATCAAAGTTTTGACAAGGGGAGGGTGATATTATTGTGAGGTGTAGGTTTGAGGCTGATGATCAAAAGGTACTGCTAGACATAAAAGCATGAAGTAATAACATACTTTGCTGTTTCCTATAATGACAAGTTGACTTGGGTGCTCAGCTCTTGACCCCCTCTAGTGGTGTGAAGTGGAACAGCACAGGTTAAAAATACATTCTAATGGTACTTTTTCTGTCTCCCTCTCCGTCTGATTATTTGACTCTCCACCATCTCTGTGAAGATCTCAATTGCATACTCATCGCGTCCTCTCTCCTCTCAAAACCCTTTGGAGGATAAGTCAGAGGGGAGGGACCTCTGGCTTTCTTATCCAATGGGTGATGAGAAGGAGACAAGGAGAGAGGATGCAATATGTATGCAATTGAGATCTCCCTATGTCTCTCAATACCATATTCATTTTCTCCTAATCCTCTCTCCATCTCTGCCTCCTCCTCCTCTCTCTTGTTCCCCTCCTCCTATGCCTCCCCTCTCTTCCATCTCCCCCCCTCCTCCTCTCTTGTTTCCCCTCCTATTCCCCCTCTCTCTTTCATCTCCTCATCTTCTCCTCTCTTGTTCCCCTCCTCTTGTTCCCCTCCTCCCCCCTCTCTTCCCTCTCCCCTCCTCCTCTCTTGTTCCCCTCCTCCTATTTCTCCCTCTCTCTTTCATCTCCTCCTCCTCCTCTCTTGTTCCCCTCCTCCTATTCCTCCCTCTCTCTTTCATCTCCTCCTTCTCCTCTCTTGTTCCCCTCCTCCTATTCCCCCTCTCTTCCATCTACCCCTCCTCCTCTCTTGTTCCCCTTCTCCTATTCCCCCTCTCTTCCATCTCCCCTCCTCCTCTATTGTTCCCCCCTCCTCTTTCCTCCTATTCCCCCTCTCTTCCATCTCCCCCTCCTCCTCTCTTGTTCCCCTTCTCCTATTCCCCCTCTCTTCCATCTCCCCCTCCTCCTCTATTGTTCCCCTCCTCCTATTCCTCCCCCCCTCTTCCATCTCCCCCTCCTCCTCTATTGTTCCCCTCCTCCTATTCCTCCCCCTCTCTTCCATCTCCCCCTCCTCCCCTCTTGTTCCCCTCTTCCTATTCCTCCCCCTCTCTTCCATCTCCCCCACCTCTCTTGTTCCCCTCCTCATATTCCTCCCCTCTCTTCCATCTCCCCCTCCTCCTCTATTGTTCCCCTCCTCCTATTCCTCCCCTCTCTTCCATCTCCCCTTCCTCCCCTCTTGTTCCCCTCTTCCTATTCCTCCCCCTCTCTTCCATCTCCTCCACCTCTCTTGTTCCCCTCCTCATATTCCTCCCCCTCTCTTCCATCTCCCACGCCTCTCTTGTTCCCCTCCTCCTATTCCTCCCCCTCTCTTCCATCTCCCCCTCCTCTCTTGTTCCCCTCCTCCTAATTCTCCCCCTCTCTCCCATGTTCAGCTCCTGACGCCGCCAGTACCCACTGGAAGCAGACAGTGTTTTACCTGGAGGACTACCTGACTGTGAGGAAGGGAGAGGAGATACTGGGCAGCATCGCAGTCAAGCCCAACGATAAGAACGTGGTGAGAATAGAGCTACGCTGTATTAGAACTGCAACTGACTCCAGGCCAGCATAGAATAAAATGCTGTTTAAAAAATAATCATTCTAGATGGGGTTTTTCTATAGATGTCAAGTCTTTAACATGTTCTATGAATATGTCTTTCTAAGAGTGAAGCCCTACATGAGTATTAGCTCAGATGCCGCAAAAGCGCCATCCTATTGCTGTACCACCCACTGACTTTAACTGTTAATACTCTACAAATGCATCCTCCCTTCTTCCCTTATTTGAAGTATTCACGGATTGGAGAGGGTTGGATTGGTGAAAGTAGTACAGTGGGAAACTGGCAGTGACTTATCCAACCTTAGAAACAGCTGAAGTGGGAAGTTTACATACACTTAGGTTGTAGTCATTAAATCTCGTTTTTCAACCACTCCACAAATGTCTTGTTAACAAACTATAGTTTTGGCAAGTCTGTTAAGACATCTACTTTGTGCATGACACAAGTAATTTTTACAACAATTGTTTACAGACAGATTATTTCACTCATAATTCACTGCATCACAATTCCAGTGGGTCAGAAGTTTACATACACTAAGTTGACTGTGCCTTTAAACAGCTTGGAAAATTCCAGAAAATTATGTCATGGCTTTAGAAGCTTCTGATAGGCTGATTGACATCATTTGAGTCAATTGGAGGTGTGCCTGTGGATGTATTTCAAGGTCTTCCTTCAAACTTGGTGACTCTTTGCTTGACATCACGGGGAAATCAAAAGAAATCAGCCAAAAATGGTTGACCTCCACAAGTCTGGTTCATCCTTAGGAGCAATTTCCAAACGTCTGAAGGTACCATGTTCATCTGTACACACAATAGTATGCAAGTATAAACACCATGGGACCACGCAGCCATCATACCGCTCAGGAAGGAGACGTGTTCTGTCTCCTAGAGATGAACGTACTTTGGTGCGAAAAGTGCAAATCAATCACAGAACAACAGCAAAGGACCCTGTGAAGATGCTGGAGGGAACAGGTACATAAGTATCTATTTCCACAGTAAAACGACATATCGACATAACCTGAAAGACCACTCAGCAAGGAAGAAGCCACTGCTCCAAAACTGCCATAAAAAAGCCAGACTATGGGGACAAAGTACAAAGATTGTACTTTTTGGAGAAATGTCCTCCTGTCTGATGAAACAAAAATATAACTATTTGGCCATAGTGACCATGGTTATGTTTGGAGGAAAAAATGTTTGGGGGAGGCTTGCAAGCCGAAGAACACCATCCCAACCGTGAAGCACGGGGTTGGCAGCATCATGTTGTGGGGGTGCTTTGCTGCAGGAGGGACTGGTGCACTTCACAAACTAGATGGCATCATGAGGGAGGAAAATGATGCGGATGTATTGAAGCAACATCTCAAGACATCAGTCAGGAAGTTAAAACTTGGTCACAAATGGGTCTTCCAAATGGACAATGACCCCAAGCATACTTCCCAAGTTGTGGTCAAATGGCTTAAGGACAACAAAGTCAAGGTATTGGAGTGGCCATCACAAAGCCCTGACCTCAATCCTATAGAATATTTGTGGGCAGAACTGAAAACTGTGTGCGAGCAAGGAGGCCTACAAACCTGACTCAGTTACACCAGCTCTGTCAGGGGAATGGGCCAAAATTCACCCAACTCATTGTGGGAAGCTTGTGTGACCCAAGTTAAATAATTTAAAGGCAATGCTTCCAAATACTAATTGAGTGTATGTAAACTTCTGACCCACTAGGAATGTGATGAAAGAAATAAAAGCTCAAATAAATCATTCTCTCTACTATTATTCTGACATTTCACATTCTTAAAATAAAATGGTGATCCTAACTTACCAAAGACAGGGAATTTTTACTAGGATTAAATGTCAGGAGTTGTGAAAAACTGAGTTTAAATGTATTTGGCTAAGGTGTATGTAAACTTCCAACTTCAACTGTAGGTCAGTGACTACTTTAAATGGAGGGAGGAAGGAAGGATGTCTTTTCAAAGCATTCAAAAGGGCTAAATATCCCTCCTGTTGTGTCCATCTCAAATACCCTTTTCCCATTGCCAAGCCGTACTGTGCTGGCCTGGTTACACATCCGTAGTTACTGAAATTGTAGGAGGACAATGTGAAAAGAAAATACCAGAGGCAGCACCTCTGGTTGGGGTCGACATGATACTGTCAAATGGTTATAGGTGGACTGAAGAGTCTTCTCTTGTATTCCAGCGGGACCTGGAGTTCACCTTGGAGTTGGACTTTAAAGGACAGCTGTGTGATGCGGCCATTTCCCACGACTACAAGATGCGCTAGCAGACCAGCAAAGGGCGATATCCCCCTCCTTGAGAGGGAGGGCACAGGCTCTCCAACAGGCCCTCTTATTGGTCCGAGAGGGACACGATACGCATCTGATTGGATGACAGCGCTCCAGCACCTAAGTGATGTCATAAAAACAAGCCATTTCAAAGCAATAGCGCCATCACCTGCCACATTTTTAAAGCTGCCCTGAGAATGTAATATCCCTGATGAACTTGATTTGTTATTTTTTTCAGGTTGAGTTTCAGTGTTATCAGTACTAGAGCTAAAGAAGTTATAGGGATTTTAGATGCCAGTCCAGAGGCACTTTAAGGACAAACTCTGAGCATGTCTTTTATCAAGGAAAACAGACAGACTACACCTCTGTTTTACAGCTGTCTTTCAAAGTTCAACGAATGCAGAACCCGAAGAGTTTAACAGAAAAGTCATTCAGTGTTTGTTCAAGTTAGTTATATTTTGTTGGTATTCAGTACTGGTAAATTTGCATGTTTAGCTTTTTGTTCTTGGTTGATTTCAGGTATCATGATTTGATCATTTGAGATATTCACAATTGCCAATGGAACATGTTTAATGATAGAAACCTGTGAGAAATGTCTTGTCTTCCATCTCTAGCTGGAAGTTATTTTGCCATTTTGATTTTGGGGTGTGGTGTAGGAGTGATGAACAAATAAAGAACAATTACTTAGAATTGTTGGGAAAGATTCAAATAATTAGATTTCACATCGGTATTTTAATCAAATTTATGACAATCATTATTTTGTAACGAACTACCAACTTAATCAAGCTCTTATTTACATATCTCTTATTTCTTGTTTACATATCCACTCTGTGTTGTGATTAACAACATAATCACAACTAAAGAAAAACAATCATTCTATACATTGAAATGATTGATCCACTTTTTAAATTAACCAAATATACCATTAGTTCTACAGTAGAACACATGTCTATTGCTCATAACAGTCAGGAGGTCCAAATAACAACAGAAAAAGGGTTGTAATGTAGACTAGAGCTAAATCCACTAGGATCCAGCTCAACTGGGCTCTTTGCCTTTAATAAAACAGGTACTGAAAGAAGAGCCATCCTAATTTGAGACATTGATTAACAAATGTCCACAAAGTTAGGATTTGGCTCCGAGAGCACAGAGAAAGAGTTAGATTGAAGAGTTCCTTCACTTGTTATCAGGAGTCTCTAGCCATTCAAAATGCTCTCTCTCTATTCTGTCAGAGTGTCTTCACTTGCAGCAGGCTTTCTTCTTGACGGGCAGGACCTCCAGTAAGACAAACGTGTCTCTCACCCGATCCTCCTGCTCTTTCAGCACTCTGGACACACAGACAGATGCATTGACATGTCACACACTGTCCCCAAATTGACTCTGGAGAAAGAAGGATGTATTTGGAGATTTGAGTTCATCTGAAAGGATTAGCATCCATACAAAATTCCTATTCTAATTGATCAGAGGGGGAGGTGGGAACATTAACATAGCTTATACCTGTCCAATTCATTCAGATCTGGATACCTAGGGGCTGTCCCTCTCCCTCCCTTACCTGGCCAGGTGGATCATGGCCTCTGTCACGTTGTAGCCGGTGTAAGCACTGACCTCATAGAATATCACACGGGTGTCCTACAGGGGAGAAGAGACTCAGGTCACTGGTTGTCACTTAGCTAATGTTGTAGGATGTTCATTTGAGCCAAGTTGGAAAATAATCCTGCAGCAACAGGAAATGTTCATTATAATTAATGGACATTTATTTTTTAGGGGTGCCAGCTACTGGCCCTCCAACACCACCTCCATTAGCATGTGGTCTCCCATCCAGGGACTGACCAGGACCGACCCTGCTTAGCTACAGAGGCAAGCTAGCAGTAGGATGCACGATGGTATGCTGCTGACAAGTCAAACATTTTTACGTGGAAATTAAACTTGAGAAGATTTTTTTATACCTTGAATATGCTACAAGTTTACATTTCCTGCTGTGCAAGAAAATTCCTGCAACAGGATGGTCAAATTAAGATATGGCATCTGTAGAGGCTACAGAGACCTACATATGGCAATAGTGACAGCTATGCGAGGTCTTGTCCATATTTATAGACAGTGAACAGATTTCCCCCCTCTGTGTTGGTCATTCAGTTCTTGAGATAAGTGTGCTATAGGATGATACTTATGAGTCCCTAAACGGAGAACTCACGTGGGCCAGAGTCTCTGCATCTTTAAGTGGTACCTCCCTCTCGGATGTCGCGTCCATCTTGTTGCCCAGGAGCAGGATGGGAATGCCCACTCCCGCAGCCTCCTGGGAAAACAGAGGTCAATCAAAGGTCAGGCATCTGCTTAAAACGTTCAGATAAAAATAAACTGGAGAACAAACAATTATTTGTCATGTCCTGTCTGGCCAAAGGCCAAATGTGAGCTGACCTGGACGTTGATGAGCCAGGGTCGCACGGCCTTGAAGCTGTCCAGCAACGTGATGTCGTACATGACCACCACGCCGTCTGCCTTACGGAAGAACTGCTTGGTGATGCTGCGGTACCTGTAGCCAACACAGAGAACAGTCACAACTGGACAAAATGGAACCCTGTTTATTTTGCCAAAGTGCCAAATGCCAACCTGAGAATGTTGCTTTGTTGTCATTTAAGTCACATTCTCAGACTATCATCCAGGCAAAAATAACACATCACATTCTTAGCTACTGTTATCTATTGGTGAGGTTTTGGCAATACTATTTTCACTGGTCCGTGGCCACTCACCTCTCCTGCCCGGCCGTGTCCCACAGCTGCATGGCTACCTGGGTGTTGTCCAACATTAGAGTCTTCACACTGTAGTCAATCCCTGTCAGGAATAGCACTCAGACTGGTTATTAGGGTAAGAGGAATACACAGCAATAATATACCGTAGCGTTACATCCTTTCATTAATGAACACTAGAGGGGGTAGTTGAGCTATTCATCAAGCTTCATGCTTTAGGTAATTGTCTTTCACAGTCAAAGCGGTGAAATCAAACAAGCTGCCCTAGAATGGGGAACCAAGGGGATTCAGAGGAGAATTAAATGGATTCGATGTCACATAATCTGCGGTGGTACAATGTGTACCGGGGTTCATAGACTGGGAGTGTGACTTTACGAGCCCTTTCATGTGATACTGCTTTGCCCTTCAATCTTCTGATAGTAACACACACACACACACACACACACACACACACTGCATTAACACAAAAGGTCCGTGACACCCGTGGTACACAGTAATGTGTTTTCGGCTCTCACCCACAGTAGCGGGGCTGGAGGGGTGGAAGCGGCCGTCACAGAAGGTGCGCAGCAGGGAAGTCTTGCCCACACTGGAGTTGCCCACCAGAACCACCTTAAACAGGCGGTCTGGGGCAGGCACGGCCCTCTCCTTCACCCTCTGGAGGGACAGGCAGAGAAAGAGGTCAACAGAATGATATTTTCAATTGATTGCATATTGAAGAGCTTTGGAAATGTTGATCACTTAGATGAAGGGTTTTAGTTCTGATGCTTAACACAATGACAATAGTCTTATTTTTTTATTTTTAAGTCAATGATGGCCTAGGAACAGTGGGTTAACTGCCTGTTCAGGGGAAGAATGACAGATTTGTACCTTGTCAGCTTGGGGATTTGAACTTGCAAACTTCCTGTTACTAGTCCAACGTTCTAACCATTAGGCTACCCTGCCGACCCTGTCCTATGACAGCAGGGTTGGGGTCAACTTCATTCTAACCCAGTAATTCCAAAGTGAATTAAAATAAAATACATGAATATAGATTTGCTCACATTTTGGGTCTCCTTGCCGACGGGCTGCCCTCGAGGTGACGAGGGGATATTTCTGATTCTGCTGAAACTACCTCGGTGTTTGAAGGGGGACACTGTCGTGACCGGGACAGGTAGAGGAACAGGGGCGAAGAAGATACTTCTCTCCAGATCTTCCTTCCCTTGCTCCTCTTCCTCCTCCTCGTCTTCCTCACTGAGCTGGTGCAGCAGGGGCTGGGGCCCTCCATGAAGCAGGTGGGGGAGGTGGTCCTCCTCGATGGAGATAACCCGACGAAGAGGCCACCCATCTGGGGGACCGTCCAGCCCATCGCCCCCAACCTCCGGCTTACTCTGGTACTCTGTATGCCTGTCCCTTTCGTTCTGGGTGGGGGCGAGGGTCTTCTCTAACTCGAACTTGGAGAGCCTCTCCTTCACCCTCACCCCCTGCGCCTCCACCTCAACCACTTGGGTTGGAGACGAGGTGTTGGAGTCGTGGTAGCCGTTGGCCAGGCCGTAGTTGGTTTTCGGCGAACGTGGTGTACAAGCGGTGTCAACATCGTCCTCGCTAGATGAAGAGGGGGAGGAGACAAAAGAGATTTGATGGTGTTCTACTGGCAGCGCATCAAGGAACTCATAGGAACCCCCATTGTGGGTGAGGAGTGAGGCTCTTTGGAGACAAGAGGAAGAAACAGAGGATATCGGATGAAAAATAGTTTCTGAGTCCCATGTTGCCAAGGCACTTTCACGTTAGTCTCTCGTTACCGAGCATTATCAAACCTGTTGATCCTACCCCCTACTTTTTCGAACATTCTGTTAAAAATCGCGCAACATTTCGGCGTCCTGCTACTCATGCCAGGAATATAGTATATGCATATGATTAGTTTGTGTGGATAGAAAACACTCTCACGTTTCTAAAACTGGTTAAATCACCGCTGTGACTATAACAGAGCGTCTGTTTCATCGAAAAGCGCAAGAAAAACTGATAACTGAAAACTGAAAAAAATATCCATGCGCCACTTGCATGTATTCTTCAAGGGGCACGAAATTAAATAGGGCCTAGATTGCAAGTCCTACAGCTTCCACACGATGTCACCACTCTTGTCAATTGCCTGGGAGTTGTTCCTTGGTCAAACGAGTTAGAGAGACCACTTTCCATCCGGTCTCCGACAGGACGTTTTGGAAGAGAGATTTTGGAAGATGATTTGAAGACGTGGAGCTATTGAATACACATCGCCTCGTGATCAATTTGATAGATTATTAACGTTTACTAATACCTAAAGTTGGATTACAAAAGTATTTCGAAGTGTTTTGTGAAAGTTTATCGTCGACTTTTTTAATTAAAAAAATGACGTAGCGTTTTGAAACGGTCTTTTTGCTGAATCACACAGTTTCCATAGATGGATATTTTGGGTATATATGGACCGATTTAATCGAAAAAAAAAAAAGACCCAATAGTGATGTTTATGGGACATATAGGAGTGCCAACAAAGAAGCTCGTCCAAGGTAATGAAAGTTTTATATTTTATTTCTGCTATTTGTGTAGCGCCGGCTACGCTAATTCTTTTGTTTACGTCGCCTTCAGGTATTTCGGGGTGTTGCATTGCTATCAGGTAATAGCTTCTCATGCTTTCGCCGAAAAGCATTTTAATAATCTGACTTGTTGGCTAGATTCACAACGAGTGTAGCTTTAATTCAATGCCCTGCATGTGTGTTTTGATGAACGTTTGAGTTTTAACGAGTGCTATTAGCATTTGGCGTAGCGCATTTGCATTTCCAGATGCATAGATGGGACGTCTGCGTCTCAGGTGGACGTAAGAGGTTTTAAATGGTAACTCAAAATGGTTCTGGGTGCTGCCATTACTGTCAAGAGCAGCGCAGAAGTCACGACATGTAAAATATATTGTTAGTATATTATATTGCAAATACACTCCTTACGCAGTAAAGTACCTTACATTAAATTGACTCATTTGGTGCCTTGGCCTCAAAACCACATTTTTTGATTGCACATCCTGTTTCTCCTCCTTAATCCAATGTTGATTTAAATCCCGTTACTGACGGACATAAAATCAGTTTCCTTTCACACACTACAAGACTGGTTAATTATGTTCAGGGCACTTCTAAAGGAAATGACCTTTTAACCGGCTGCTGGCTGGTGTCCGCGAACAGATTTACCAAGCCGGCTCTCTGCTTCTGTTTGAGGGACTTCCTGGGGTTCTGTAGAGCAAAGAGAACACAACAGAATGGAATATCATAGAAACATTTTTGTTGTTGTCAATGTCCATATAATGTGGAAATCAATGTGCCTTTGGCTTGAATATGTCTTATCATTCAATATCGCCACAAAGGTAACAGTCAAAATATCATGAGTCAAGAACTCACCTCGGCACAGTATATGTCTCGCTCATCTTTTAAATGTTTGTTCATCTCTCTGGATAGGTATTGCAAGGAGGACAAAAAACGATAAGTTGTCAAATTAAATGTATAACATGCATACTGTGTGTGTGTGTGTGTGTGTGTAACTTACCTGAGAAGGTCTAGTTGTTTCATCAGGCTCTGTTTCTCTCTCTGTAGTCCCTCAGTGACTCGGTACATTTCCCTGAGCAGAGAGAGAGTCACCAAAGCTCACTGAACCACACCTGGACAGTAATCTAGTGAATGTTAGCTGTACTAGGAGTGACATGTCAGAGCCACAGATGGAACGTTTGTGTGATGTCTAGGTGAGTGAGTGTGTTTGGTCATTACATAGTGGTAATATTAACCCACATCTCTCTCTCCTGGTGCAGGCGGGAAGCCTGGTCCTGCAGCATGGTCAGTTGTTCCTGGGCCAAGGACAGTTCCTGACAGGTGCTCTCCAGCTCTCTGCTCAGTTCCTCGTTGGTCATCTTCAGCTTGACATTCTCCACCCGGCTTTCCTGCTGCTCACTGCTCAGGTCGCGACACTGGAGATCCAACTGGGGGGGGAGCAAGAGGTCAAAGGGTAATATTGTTAGGGAGATATGTATTCTATTATAATCACAGCTTCTTTGTCTTTTACTTTGCTTTATCTGCACCGAAAACACAAAGACAGAAATCAAGAAGGGGGATTAGCACCGCAGGAGACCAGAGGTGGCCAACCTTCCCCCTGGAGAGTTACAGGAGCCCCGGATGGTATCATTTCTGGAACGTTCCAACAGGAATCTGTTCCAAAAACTTCTTAAAGTACAAGGTTGCCAACAAATAACGCCTACAAAAGTAACATGATCTATTCACCTAGCTAACTAGCTGTCCAAAAGGCATCAACTCACCATGTAGCTTATTCTTAAGGTTTGTCGATAGGCGACCAGAGTGAGGACAGACATTTTCAGGAATAAACATGGGGAGTGAAAACTGAATGAAATAGCCCGCCCCCTACCCGGTATCTTACTCTGCTGCTATACAACTTTGTCTGCGTTGTTTGTTGACAACCTTGTTATTTACTACATTTTTGGAACAGATTCCTGTTGGAACGTTCCACAAATTATAAAGGAGGCTCCTCAGTCACTCACCCTCCTCTGTTTCTGGAAGAGCTGCTCCAGCTCTCTCTCCTTACTGGACAGCTGGTGCTCCAGGTTGTGACTACGAGACTGGAGGCGCTCCGAGTCCTGGAGGAGAGACAGGGACAGCACATTAGGATAGGAGAAATTAAACAGAAATACAGTGCAACACAACCTTGTTGAGTCCATTGGGTGACTTGTTCAAGGGTATATAGAAGGTAGGGATCCAGCAGGTGTCTAGAGTTTGGTGTTAAGAGACACAGACCAGGTCTGGGAGAGGGTCTCAAGTCATTTAAACTAACTAATCAACTATATGTACCTGGAGGAGCAGCCGGTCCTTCTCACTTTTCATTTGTTGCTCCATTTCTTCATACAGACCGCGGATCTCACTGTCGTGTGTGGCTGCTTTCCTGCATGTATGGGGGAGAATGGATTTAATACATCTAGATTTAATAACAACTGAATAACTACTTAACCAGATGCTGTTTACAAGTGGTAGGTTTGAGAGTGATTATAGCTCATTCTGTTTATGTCATAGCCTCACAGGTGTGACTAATTGCCAATGTTAATTCATCAAGCCTTCTCATTGGACAACTGACTAATTAACAGAACAGTTGGCATGTATGTAAACCCTGTTTCTCTTTTAGGCGGCCGCCCATGGGAGGTGATGCAGTCCAGAGGAATGGTGGCTCCTGGGAGTAATGGAGGGAAGAAAAATGGATGTCTGCCTCCCGCCTGTGATTTGTGAATGTGTCAGTGGGCCAGAGATGAGCCACACTGAAAAGGTGAACTTGTGAAAACGTTCCTTAATTATTAAATGTTTGAACATGTATTTTTGTTGTCTGTTTCTACTTCATTCTGCCTGCTCAACCCAGAGCCAAAGACCTGGTCACATTACATTAGTCTACTGCATTGCTTTTCCATGTCTGTGTAGATAAAGATGGAAAAGCACTGCTCTTGGAATTTTGCATTCCTTTAACATTCCGCCACCTTATTAAGCAACCAATTAGTGAGAGGACTGAAGTTGTCTTAAGTGGTACCACACAGTACCATGAGAACAATGCATTAGTATTACCAAACACAACGGGGACCACAGCCATACAAATACCTAGCCAGCTAGTCATTGTCTATCATCAAGGGTAGTATAGTGTACATTGTCTCAGGGAGAGAAATACATTCTCATCTCTGTCTACATGGCAGCCAATTCCTCAGGCTTGCAATCAATGTTCCTTTTTCAGAATATGATCTCTGTGCTTAGCGGCCTATTGAAAGGGATAATTGGGGCATTATGGTAAACCCACATAGAGCTCTGTGTCTACAGGCAGAAACAAAGGCTAGCTTTTTCAAACAAATGTGCATCCTGTAGCACAAACTCAAAAGTTCTGGGACACAAGTTCATGGAGAATACGAGAACCTCCTCCCAGCTGCCCACTGTACTGCGGCTAGGAAACACTGTCACCACCGATAAATCTAAGAGAATTGATCATTTCAATAAGCATTTTAACACAGCTGGCCATGCTTTCCACCTGGCTACCCCTATCCCAGTCAACTGCCCTGCACCCCCCATAGCAACACGCCCAAGCCTCCCCCATTTCTCCTCCACCCAAATCCAGATAGCTGATGTTCTGAAAGAGCTGCAAAATCTGGACACCTACAAATCAGCCGGGCTAGAGAATCTGGCCCTGTGCAGCTTGGTCCTGGACATCCTGACAGGCCGCCCCCAGGTGGTGAGGGTAGGTAACATCTCCACCCCGCTGATCCTCAATACTGGGGCCCCACAAGGGTGCGTTCTTAGCCCTCTCCTGTACTCCCTGTTCACCCACGACTGCGTGGCTATGCACACCTCCAACTCAATCATCAAGTTTGCAGACGACACTAGTGGTAGGCTTGATTACCAACAACGACGAGAAGGCCTACAGGGAGGAGGTGAGGGCCCTCGGAGTGTGGTGTCAGGAAAATAACCTCACACTCAATGTCAACAAAACAAAGGAGATTATCGTGGACTTCAGGAAACAGCAGAGGGAACACCCCCCTATCCACATCGACGGGACAGTAGTGGAGAGGGTGGAAAGTTTTAAGGTCCTCGGCGAACACATCACGTACAAACTGAATTGGTCCACCCACACAGACGGCGTGGTGAAGAAGGCGCAGCAGCACCTCTTCAACCTCAGGAGGCTGAAGAAATTTGGCTTTACACCAAAAACACAAACTTTTGCAGATGCACAATCGAGAGCATCCTGTCGGGCTGTATCACCGCCTGGTACGGCAACTGCTCCGCCCACAACTGTAAGGTTCTCCAGAGGGTAGTGAGGTCTGCACAACGCATCGCCGGGGGCAAACTACCTGCCCTCCAGGACACCTACACCACCCGATGTCACAGGAAGGCCAAAAAGGTCATCAAGGACCTCAACCACCCGAGCCACTGCCTGTTCACCCCGCTATCATCCAGAAGGAGAGGTCAGTACAGGTGCCTCAAAGCAGGGACCGAGAGACTGAAAAACAGCTTCTATCTCAAGGCCATCACACTGTTAAGCAGCCATCACTGACATGGAGTGGCTGCTGCCAACATACTGACTCATCTCTAGCCACTTTAATAATGGAAAAATGTATCACTAGCCACTTTATATTATGTTTACATACCCTACATTACTCATCTCATATGTATATACTGTACTCTATACCATCTACTGCATCTTGCATATGCTGTTCGGCCATCACTCATATTTTTATGTACATCTTTTTCATTCCTTTACACTTGTGTGTATAAGGTAGTTGTTGTGAAATTGTTAGTTAGATTACTTGTTAGATATTACTGAGTGGTCAGAACTAGAAGCACAAGTATTTCGCTACACTCGCATTAACATCTGCTAACCATGTGTATGTGACAAATAAAATGTGATTTGATTTGACCCTCTTTCTAAAACGATCTGCCGAAATTGTTGCAACCCTTATTACTAGCCTGTTCAACCTCTCTTTCATATCATCTGAGATTCCCAAAGATTGGAAAGCTGCCGCGGTCATCCCCCTCTTCAAAGGGGGAGACACTCTAGACCCAAACTGCTACAGACCTATATCTATCCTCCCCTGCCTTTCTAAGGTCTTCGAAAGCCAAGTTAACAAACAGATCACCGACCATTTCGAATCCCACCATCGAATCCCATATTCTCCGCTATGCAATCTGGCTTCCGAGCTGGTCATGGGTGCACCTCAGCCACGCTCAAGGTCCTAAATGATATAACTGCCATCAATAAGAGACAATACTGTGCAGCTGTATTCATCGACCTGGCCAAGGCTTTCGATCACCACATTCTTATCGGCAGACTCAACAGACATGGTTTCTCAAATGACTGCCTCGCCTGGTTCACCAACTACTTCCCTGATAGAGTTCAGTGTGTCAAATCGGAGGTCCTGTTGTCTGGACCTCTGGCAATCTCTATGGGGGTGCCACAGGGTTAAATTCTCGGGCCGACTCTTCTCTGTATACATCAATGATGTCGCTCTTGCTGCTGATGATTCTCTGATCCACCTCTATGCAGATGACACCATTCTGTATACTTCTGGCCCTTCTTTGGACACTGTGCTAACTAACCTCCAGACGAGCTTCAATGCCATACAACACTCCTTCCGTGGGCTCCAACTGCTCTTAAATGCAAGTAAAACTAAATGCATGCTCTTCAACCGATCGCTGCCCGCACCTGCCCGCCTGTCCAACATCATTACTCTGGACGGTTATGACCTAGAATATGTGGACAACTACAAATACCTAGGTGTCTGGTTAGACTGTAAACTCTCCTTCCAGACCCACATTAAGCATCTCCAATCCAGAATTAAATTTAGAATCGGCTTCCTAATTTGCAAGAAAGCATCCTTTGCTCATGCTGCCAAACATACCCTCGTAAAACTGACTATCCTACCGATCCTCGACTTTGGCGATGTCATTTACAAAATAGCCTCCAACACTTTACTCAACAAATTGGTTGCAGTCTATCACAGTGCCATTGGTTTTGTCACCAAAGCCCCATATACTACCCACCACTGCGACCTGTATGCTCTCGTTGGCTGGCCCTCCCTTCATACTCGTGGCCCTCGCTTCATACTCGTCACCAAACCCACTGGCTCCAGGTCATCTACAAGTCTTTACTAGGTAAAGCCCTGCCTTATCTCAGTTCACTGGTCACCATAGCAGCACCCACCCGCAGCACGCGCTCCAGCAAGTATATCTCACTGGTCACCCCCAAAGCCAATTCCTTCTTTGGCCGCCTTTCCTTCCAGTTCTCTGCTGCCAATGACTGGAACGAACTGCAAAAATCACTGAAGCTGGACACTCATCTCCTCACTAACTTCAAACACCAGCTGTCAGAGCAGCTCACAGATCATTGCACCTGTACATAGCCCATCTGTAAATAGCCCATCCAACTACCTCAACCCATACGGTATTTATTTGCACCCCAGTATCTCTACTTGCACATTCATCTTCTTCACATCTACCACTCCAGTGTTTAATTGCTACATCGTAATTACCTCACCACTATGGCCTATTTTATTGCCTTACCTCCCTTTTCTTACCTCAGTTGCACACACTGTATATACACTGTATATATTTTTTCCTATTGTGTTATTGACTGTATGTTTGTTTATTCCATGTGTAAATCTGTGTTGTTGTTTGTGTCGAACTGCTTTGCTTTATCTTGGCCAGGTCACAGTTGTAAATGAAAACTTGTTCTCAACTAGTCTACCTGGTTAAATAAAGGTAATATATTTGTTTAAATATTTTTTTAAAAACAGGTTCAACGAGTAATATGGAATTTATGTCTGGAGTAGTTGACTTGATAGAACCTCGCTGCATTCATTCACTGAAGGCCTGTATCAACCTTTTGAAGCTGTTAACTACTTGCATGTAAAAGGACTACTTTCAATGGGATAAAAATCCTGAATCAAACGTTATTTGTTCTACAATCTGGTACACAAACAGACCTCTATAGCAAAATAGACCATAGATCTATCACATGGGTTGGAACTGAACAAGCTATTGTCAGTTCTATGAATCAATGACTGCTGTTTGAACTGAATAATTACACTCTGATGAGCTGCAATCGAGAAGCCGAAGACATACTGGACATGCATTTACAGAGCTGCAAGCTGTTAGTATTGTGGTTTAAATGGCTGTGGTTGCAGTCCACTAAACAGTCACAGTGAAGATATCACACATAATGATCACATAATCATGCCTAAATGCCAAAGGGACAGTTTCTCAGACACAGATCAAGTTTTGTCCTGGACTAAAAAGCACTTTCAAAAGAGATTCTCCCTTGGCAATGCTTTGTAGTCTGGGACTAGGCTTAATCTGTGTCCGGTAAACTGGCCCAGGAAGTAGCAGTGACAACAAAGAGAGGAGGTACTTGTGGTCTCCAACCTCTGGAGGGCGCTCTCCATCTCCCTCCTCTCCTCTTTGGCCTCTTTGATCTGGAAGGTGACTCTGGCCAGGAATTCCTCAAAGTTCGACAGGAGGTGAGGCTCGTCCCTCCTCAGCTGGGCCCACAAGCTGCGCACCTCGCCTGGACTGGAGGAGGGGGGAGAGAAACAGACAGACAGAGGGTAAGAGTTCTGATAAAACTACAGGGACCGATCACATTCAACTTACTGGTTGACCTCCACTATATCAGAAACCATTGGAATCACTGTAAAGACACAGGGGCCCAAAAGTGTAGAGGGGTGGTGCCCAAACAGTTCTGTACACCATGAACCAGCTAAAGCCATGACAGGCAAGTTGAAAGTTCAACCCCACACTTTCAGTGCCAAACAGTTCTGTACACCATGAACCAGCTAAAGCCATGACAGGCAAGTTGAAAGTTCAACCCCACACTTTCAGTGCCAAACCGTTCTGTACACCATGAACCAGCTAAAGCCATGACGGGCAAGTTGAAAGTTCAACCCCACACTTTCCAAGATGAGGCAACAACCCCAAACAAAGATATTTGGGGAATACATACAAGGTGCAATATTGTAATGTTGCGTATGTAATATTGTATAGTAATAAAGTAAGTAATAATGTGAGGTGCGGTTAACTCCACCCACTCCTGGAACACGTTGCTGGCCCCTAGGCTCTCCAGCAGCATACAGAAGTGACTCTCCTCCTCATCCTCCCACCCTCCAGTCAACCTCTCATCCCATTGGCTCTGGTACAGGGCTTCTGAGGGCTTCCTAGAAGTGGGGAGGGCGGGTGCTGCGTCCTCGGCTACAGAGATCCTCCGGCTGTGCAGGAACTGACCTGGGGACAGAGCAGGAAGCATAAGCATCACCAGCAAGATGTCGTAACATCAGTTTGAATTACAAATCAGAGGGTGTTTCAATTTTGAAAGTGCCCTGCACTCACAATTATCAAGTTTCTGATGGTTGTGAAAAGAGAACTCAAGTTTAAGTTTAAGTGCATTTTATACAGAGTACAACCTATCCTTACCTGGGTGAGCATCTACTCCCTGCCAGCTAGGAGATAAATTAATCTATACCTTATCTTTGTCACGTTTGAATGTGGTCCCTCACTCCATTGATCTCAAAACATAAGTTATTGAACCAAGAGTAAACCATGAGACATACAGCAGATTGTCCCTTGGGGATGAATAAAGTCATATTGAATTGAAATTGAATGTGGGGAGATAAAGAGAAAAATAGGGAACTCACTGAATCCTGATGAGAACACTTCGAGGGTGAGGTAGCCGTTCTGGTCAGTGTTCAGGGAGTCAAAGACATTATCCAGTTCTTCAGCAGTGAGGGGTAGTTCTCTGTGAAGCCTCTGTGGAACACAGACACGCACGCACGCACACACACACACACACATGCACAAACACAAGAAATAGATTGTTTCTTCTGCTATGAGATGTAACACAACACAAGCCCAACAGTCCCCTCCTGCTTCACTCCAAAGAGAAAGACATTCAAGTCAGTGGCATTGGATGTGCATCTACTACAGCTGTAATATCTGTCACCCTGGACCTTGTCCTGCCTCTCTGAATAGAAATGTGTCAAGGAAAACACGCGAAAGAAAGCCATTGAATAGAAAATGGGAGTGATTAACTGAGTTTACACCATTATTGTGGATTTCATATTGTCAGTGCCAGTGGTGTGGTCAATGCTAGACCTGATTGCAAAAAGGGACGGGAGAATATTGGCACGGAAGGTATAGGCCATATCATTGTATTCATTAATAGGCAATTACATGTTACATTATCCTTAGATAATGCACACGTCAACATCACCATTTTCCAGGTGATTCTTCTGTTAGCCTTTTAAGCATTTTCTATGAACAATAAATGTACAAAACACTATCCCCTCTAAGCCCGGACAACAACAAAAGCCGTCTTTTGTTCCTTTCAAAACAGCGCTTGAGTGAAATACAAAAATGGTGTGTGTAAGTGTGTGCATGCACCTGTTTCTGATGGAAATCCATCCAGTGTTCCTGGACACAGTGATCAAAGTTGCCGTGCTATTGAGTGGCTGCTTCAGTGAGCAGGTGGAGAGGTTCTCGATATGAAAACCTCTGAATGGTCAATGAGGTAGAGAACCATAGCACAAAGCACCTCCTGCATGTCACACTGTCCTCTGGTTATGTCATGGTTGTGAGAGACAGCATCATTTGTGTGTGTGTGTGTGTGTGTGTATGTGTGTGTGTGTGTGTGTGTGTGTGTGTGTACCTTAACCCTTGAAATGAACTTGTTTGTTTGTCTAGTTTTGATTTACATTTGTCAACTAATGTGAATTCAATGTGAATTCAACAAAAAATGTTACTATGTCATTGAATTAAGGTTAAAGGTTAGGTGAAAAAAATACGAAATTCCCTTTGTTGATTACTTTTTTCAAATCCAATTATTTTCCCACATTGATTCAACGTCATCAAATGAAATTTTTTGGTTGAAATGACGTGGAAACAACGTTGATTCAATCAGTTTTTGCCCAGTGGGTTTTGACATAATTCCCATAATTGTCCCTCTGTCAAAACGATTATCTAAGCATGGCTGCATCAATGAGATAGACATCTATGTCCATAACATCTAAGTTTCTAACAAGTGTAAAACTGAGGCAAAACAAGCCCCCCATTGCCCCCTCCTCGAACCCTCATATCGGTGCGTGTGATGAAGCCTTTGCCCTCCACATCGCAGGTCTGGAAGAATTCCTTGGTCTTATCCAGCATGGCGATGCTTCCCCAGTCAGAACCCCTCCTGTCTGAACTCTTCCTCATGGGGACAGCTCCTCCTCTGCTCTTGGCCTCAGACTCCTCCATGTCACTAGATATACTTCTGCAGAGTATTCTGGTGGCTCTGAACAAGGTAGAATCAGACATGGCTGTCTCACTCCTCGGCCTGGCCGGTTTGGGTCATGGTGAGCGACGAGACCAGGCACCACAAGTCAGTAGTGATGAGGCCACAGAGACTGTCTAAGAGTTTTCATATCTCAGTAATGGTCTGTCTAAGAGTTTTCATATCTCAGTAAATGGTCTGTCTAGGAGTTTTCATATCTCAGTAAATGGTCTGTCTAGGAGTTTTCATATCTCAGTAAATGGTCTGTCTAGGAGTTTTCATATCTCAGTAAATGGTCTGTCTAGGAGTTTTCATATCTCAGTAATGGTCTGTCTAAGAGTTTTCATATCTCAGTAATGGTCTGTCTAAGAGTTTTCATATCTCAGTAAATGGTCTGTCTAGGAGTTTACATATCTCAGTAATGGTCTGTCTAGGAGTTTTCATATCTCAGTAATGGTCTGTCTAGGAGTTTACATATCTCAGTAATGGTCTGTCTAGGAGTTTTCATATCTCGGTAATGGTCTGTCTAGGAGTTTTCATATCTCAGTAATGGTCTGTCTAGAAGTTTTCATATCTCAGTAATGGTCTGTCTAGGAGTTTTCATATCTCAGTAATGGTCTGTCTAGGAGTTTACATATCTCAGTAATGGTCTGTCTAGGAGTTTTCATATCTCAGTAATGGTCTGTCTAGGAGTTTTCATATCTCAGTAATGGTCTGTCTAGGGGTTTACATATCTCAGTAATGGTCTGTCTAGGAGTTTACATATCTCAGTAAATGGTCTGTCTAGGAGTTTACATATCTCAGTAATGGTCTGTCTAGGAGTTTACATATCTCAGTAATGGTCTGTCTAGGAGTTTACATATCTCAGTAATGGTCTGTCTAGGGGTTTACATATCTCAGTAATGGTCTGTCTAGGGGTTTACATATCTCAGTAATGGTCTGTCTAGGGGTTTACATATCTCAGTAATGGTCTGTCTAGGGGTTTACATATCTCAGTAATGGTCTGTCTAGGAGTTTTCATATCTCAGTAATGGTCTGTCTAGGAGTTTTCATATCTCAGTAATGGTCTGTCTAGGAGTTTTCATATCTCAGTAATGGTCTGTCTAGGAGTTTTCATATCTCAGTAATGGTCTGTCTAGGAGTTTTCATATCTCAGTAATGGTCTGTCTAGGAGTTTACATATCTCAGTAATGGTCTGTCTAGGGGTTTACATATCTCAGTAATGGTCTGTCTAGGAGTTTTCATATCTCAGTAATGGTCTGTCTAGGAGTTTACATATCTCAGTAATGGTCTGTCTAGGAGTTTTCATATCTCAGTAATGGTCTGTCTAGGAGTTTTCATATCTCAGTAATGGTCTGTCTAGGAGTTTACATATCTCAGTAATGGTCTGTCTAGGAGTTTTCATATCTCAGTAATGGTCTGTCTAGGAGTTTTCATATCTCAGTAATGGTCTGTCTAGGAGTTTTCATATCTCAGTAATGGTCTGTCTAGGAGTTTACATATCTCAGTAATGGTCTGTCTAGGAGTTTACATATCTCAGTAATGGTCTGTCTAGGAGTTTACATATCTCAGTAATGGTCTGTCTAGGAGTTTTCATATCTCAGTAATGGTCTGTCTAGGAGTTTACATATCTCAGTAATGGTCTGTCTAGGAGTTTACATATCTCAGTAATGGTCTGTCTAGGAGTTTACATATCTCAGTAATGGTCTGTCTTGTTCCCAGGTTCCTGGGAAGAATAAAAAGAAAAGGCATTAGAATATAACCTTACATCTGTTTGAAAAGTGGGTACCTGAAGACCATGATGATTACAGAGAGCATCACAATGTTTTCTTTTTGGATTTATACGCTCTCATAACTCATTGTTTGACTGCTTTTAAACAGGCAGCCCAATTTTGATATTTTTTTCCACTAATTGTTTTTTCGACCAATAACATCAGATCTTTTCACATCAGATCTTTTCACATCAGATCTTTTTCAGAGCTGATCTGAATTGTCAAAAGACCAATTGGTGAAAAAATATCCGAATCGGTCTGCCTGTCTAAAAGCAGCTTTTGAGATGTGTGTCATGTTGGTAGTGTGTTGTAGGCTAGTAATGCATGAAAGCAGAACTCTTTCTGTGATGAAAGTCTCTTATCTATGTGAAAGAATACAGGAAAGGAGATAGTTGTTACTCAATAGTAACACTATGAGAAAAGTTCGGTCTTGAACCACGTGTCAGCAGCCGGATAGTCCTTTGGGTATAAATTCCCTTTTTCATAAGCTGAGACTTTCATCCTAGCTAACATACTGGGAAGTATGTAAACATAACGGCTTATCTTAATACCGAAGCACACAATCCTCACAACTATGTTAATTCCTGCATACCAAAGACTACAGTCTAGACATTGTGAATAAAAACCACTCAATGAAATTCTCTTCAGGTTTGGGAACACTGAATATTAGCAGTCGGTAGGCTGCCTGTATCTTCTAAACACAGAAGTATTACAGTCTGTGCTCCAGAGAGCAACATCCTTGGGCTGCTATCAGTCTATTGCTAATCTGCACCCTGAGCTGCTATGTTTTTCACTACATTGTAAAGCAGGGCTACAGTTAACCACAACAAATTGGGGGAGAGGAAGTGGTTATAGCGGATAGGGCTTCTGTGGAAATGGTGAACGTTAGGTGTGGGTGACAGCATCATGGGCTTCAAATCAAGACCGATCAGCCCTGAACTCATGAGGTCTGTACAGTAGCAGTTTTAGTTGAGGTAGAAAAAGAACATGACATGCTCTGTAGGTGTTGACTAATGTGGGTAACATTATTCACAAATGAATACATACCATATGAAACGTAACATATCATACAAAATGGAGTGTCTCTGATTTACATACAGAATAATACAAAATGCTCTGAGACCGGGTTGGTAGCTGATAGCCTATCATATTACAAAACACTGTATTCCACTTTGGGACAAGATGTCCATCTGCCTTTTACTCATCTAGCCAGACCAAGAAAGAATGTAGCATCCCATTTAGAAGGAAATGTCAGTTTGGTTAGTTCTCATTAGAAGGAGAATATCCAACATAAATGTCAACAGTAGGATTTTGTTTTATTTAACCTTTATTTAATTAGGCATTAATTATAAAACCTTCAGAATCTAAAAAAGAAAACAATACTATAATTTGTGCAAGATGTTTGTTGCCCTTTCTGACAAAATCGAAACTAGTGTGCTTGTCACCATGTATACAATTTTTAAACCGATGGGTGTGAAAATATGTATCATTTCTTACGTCTATATGATCCATAAAAATGTTCACATAGGCAAGTTCATGCATTCTGTATTGAGTAAAATAAGCAATCAAAATAATTATCGGATAAGCAAAAGAAACACTAACAACTTACCTTTTTACATCCAAAAGATTAAGATATTAGCCCTGAAACTTTCAACGTGGAACCAAAATACAGAAAGCGATGATCGCACTTCCTATTTCGAAAGTTCTTGCCTGTCAAACGACGCTTTGAAAAGTAATTCGCATACCATGTGATGTCATGGGGCAGTCGCCTGAGGGGATTTAGGGTTTGAGTTCTCACTAATAATCACCACTTAGGGTAGACAGAGCTCCCGTTAAATATCAACATGCAACAGGTAATTAGTACTATTAGAATGACAGCGACAGTGGAAGGGCAGCATGGACATCAAAAGACTTGTGCGCGACACATAATCTGTAACTATGACAACGCCTGGGCAAGGAGGTACACGGTGCCGTCCAAAGGGTGTCCAGGACACGGTCTCTATTTTGTCGCGCTACAAATTAAACACTACATTTGTAACTCTCAATTCTGCAGTCTACTTGGATCAACACTAGCTTTAGTTTTTGGTGCACTCATATATAGAATAATAAACCAGACTTCGCTTACAACCTTTTATTAACATTTAATAGAAATTGTTGCTTATTTGAAAGGAATATTTAAATATTTTACAAGAACAGCGCATCTCACAAATGTCACCTTGTGGTTCAAAATGTAAATAAACCGCTAAAAGTCTGAAAATCTATTATGATACAATCTATTCAAAGTGGCAGTTCACAAAATAAGAACAAGACTCATCTATGATATAAAACCATCACAGTAAGAGTCAACTGTATATTTGCTATTTGAAACCTCCGACGTCCATTTTTCTGGGTCATTTTCCCGGCCCGGTCCCTTGAATCTTCTGGAGCAGGTATTCCATCTGTAGGTTCAGGTTGGGCTGTCCCTTCTTCGTCTTTTTGCTCAGGATCTGAAATGTCTCCATTTTCTTCTGTTTGTACTTCTGGATAGCTTCTTCTTTCTGCTCCTTGTTCTTCAAAAACTCCTATATGGAGGAAGAAAATACCACTCGTTGAGAACAGTCCAACGCTTTTGACCTACGATAGTACTTTTCTGAGGGCTTTAATTGAGAACGTGAAACTATACCTCTTTCTTATTCTTCTGCTTTTCTTTAACACTTTCAAACTCCTCTTTTGTTTTCTGATAGGAAGTCTTCCTCAGCATTTTCTTTTTACTCCGGTTACTCATGGGTAGACTGGAACACAACGACACATTAACATGTTGCATTGTAACTCCTTCAAGTGGTTGGCCTTGACTGCAACGACATTTCGCACAAAGCATTGCCACACTTCATTGACAGCAATTACATTTTACACAGTACACTGCAAATGGATAATGCATGTAAATTTTTTTGCACAAACTGCTTTACTCCAAACCAGATTAGCAAATTGTATTGTCACAGACACATATTTGGCAGATGTTATTGCGGGTGTAGTGAAATGCTTGTGTTCCTAACTCCTACAGTGCAGTAGTATCTAACAAGTCACAGCAATACACACAAATCTAAAAGCAAAATAATGGAACTAAGAAATATATCAACATTAAGACAAACAATGTCGGAGTGGCGTTGACTAAAATACAGTAGAATATAATACAATATATACAAATGAAATGAGTAAAGCAGAATGCAAACATTTAAGTGACTACCTGTCATTCTTTGAGGCCGCAACTGCTGGAGTGGGCTGTGGGGCAGAGTCAGTCTTGTCAGAGGAGATGTCCTCTGCAGGGTCTATGGCTGTAGCTAGGTCCGTGGGGGCTTCATTCACAGCCATGGGAGCTGCTTCCTCCTCTACTGGACCACCACCGCCAGCCATCCTAGCTTTGGTTCTGTTGATTCTGTTCGTCTTAACCTCATTCCTCAGTTTCTCAGCCTCAGCCTCGTAGAGATGCCTCAGATGTTCGGGGTACTGTTCTGTATATTGGGTTTTGACCTCTGTGTTCTTCCTCCTCTCCTTCCGTAGCAGTTTGTTGTATTCATGTTTCACTTTCTCCTTCCTTTTGAAGGCAAAGCCCTGGCCTGAGGAAAGAGAGATGTTTATGGTTCAAGCATTAATGTATATCTGCAAAAACACTGTTTGTTAACTTACGCAAACATTTAGCCACCCATGTAGCTAAGTTAGTTTATTAGCTAATTGATCAAGGGGGGGGGGGGATCTTCATAGATTAATCAGGACATTTATAGATTCCCCACTTCTACAGTTGGAAGGTCTAGTTATCCTGGCACTCTACATATTGAATGATTTCATTTTATACAATATACATTAACTGCAATTCTAAACACACTTTAGATAGCTAGATAGGCTAGCGTAGCCTGGTTGCCGTATCTGTTCAGCTAACTATTATATTCCAGTGGCAGGTTAGCTAGCTAAAGTGACTAGAACTCAGACTGCTCAGCTGAGCTACCTTCTCCAATACTGCCATCGAATACTTTGTGCTCAGAGACCCACTTCTTCTTGCCCCCTGGTCGATTGTAGGGTTGGTTTCTATTGGCACGTTTTCCGTCAAATGTCCCCTTGGTCTTCATTTTCTGCTGTGCTGGTGGTGTCATTTCACTCAATTTTAGCAAAATATCGCACGTTTCATGTGTTTACGTCGCATGTGCTTTTCGTCGCATTGTTATGACGTACGTGGAAGTCTCCGAAAGACATGACAAATCCATCCACGAGCAATCGACCACGAGGGACGTCATTTGTGTTGGTGCGTAAGTAAGGATAGCGTCCGTAGAACTCAATGTATTTCGGTACACCCAACATGGCTGCCACATACGTGCTAAGAAAATCATCGTCGTTCAGTTGCAACTAGTTATGCCTGATTATACTGTAAAGAGGGGAGTCATTCTTGGACCTGCTGTAAACAGGTCTAGGTTAGAGTTTTTATTCAATGGCATCTTCCATTAATTCTCTGGAAGCGATTCAGAAAAAATAGATGCTGTTAAACTCTTCCTCTCTGTTTCACTGAGCATCGCCAATGCCCACACTGTGGATTTCTACACTTGCGATGTATGGGACCAGTTCATGGCTGTGCCACCCGTGGAGGTCTTGACAGAGATCACTTTGAATGGTGACCACAAGAGGGCGCCAGAACACTACTTAAATCATGGCAGTGGTACCAGTAAGTGTTCATTTGTCGTTGGTTCATTGACAAATATGAAATGTTTCATATGTAATTGTTATTACACGGTTGTAATATTTATCAGGGTCAAAATGTTGAATAAAATAAACAAAGGACAACTTATGTTTATTTTCTTTTTTACTCTCGAAAAGCCAAGAAGATCACCTTTGGTTTCTGTGATGATAGTAAGCGCCTGGTGGATGTGGCTGAGCTCTTGGAGGCTGCCTATGCCCACTCCCTGCCTGGCCTCGGGGTCTGTGTGGGCCGCACAGAGCTACTGCAATCCCTCAGACACACTGACAACGCTCAACCCCTGGAGGAAGGTACAAAAGAATGGACACTATCCTAACCTATCCTAAGAATAACTAAAGGGGAAATGTTTTTTTTTAGTCTAAGGCCTTGGTTCTGTCATTGTAACACACTGTCATTAGTGTCACTGATATAGAAATATAATTATAGTAATTCTATGGTTTGGTCACAGGTCAATCAATAGCAATGCACAGATAGTGTAGAGTTCTGCCATCCATGCAAGGATTCACTGACATTGCACATGTGTGTCCATTGACAGTTCCAGCTGCTGTGGTGGAGAGT